>NC_060191.1:6054651-6222151 GCF_021184085.1 Oncorhynchus gorbuscha
GGAGAGAGAGAGAGAGAGAGGGGGGGGAGAGAGAGAGAGACAGAGACAGGAGGGAGAGAGAGAGAGAGAGAGAGACAGGGGGGAGAGAGAGAGAGAGAGACAGGGGGAGAGAGAGAGAGAGAGACAGGGGGAGAGAGAGAGAGAGACAGGGGGAGAGAGAGAGAGAGACAGGGGACGGAGAGAGAGAGAGAGACAGGGGACGAGAGAGAGAGAGAGACAGGGGGAGAGAGAGAGAGAGACAGACAGGGGGAGAGAGAGAGAGAGACAGGGGACGGAGAGAGAGAGAGACAGGGGACGGAGAGAGAGAGAGAGAGAGAGAGAGAGAGAGGGGGGAGAGAGAGAGAGAGACACAGGGGGGGGAGAGAGAGAGAGACAGGGGGAGAGAGAGAGAGACACAGGGGGAGAGAGAGAGAGACACAGGGGGGGGAGAGAGAGAGAGACACAGGGGGAGAGAGAGAGAGAGACACAGGGGGGAGAGAGAGAGAGAGACACAGGGGGGGAGAGAGAGAGAGAGACACAGGGGGGGGAGAGAGAGAGACACAGGGGGAGAGAGAGAGAGAGACACAGGGGGAGAGAGAGAGAGAGAGACACAGGGGGAGAGAGAGAGAGACAGGGGGGGAGAGAGAGAGAGACAGGGGGGAGAGAGAGAGAGAGAGAGAAAGGGGGGGAGAGAGAGAGAGAGAGAAAGGGGGGAGAGAGAGAGAGAGAGAGACAGGGGGAGAGAGAGAGAGACAGGGGGAGAGAGAGAGAGAGAGACAGGGGGGAGAGAGAGAGAGAGACAGGGGGGGAGAGAGAGAGAGAGACAGGGGGGGGAGAGAGAGACAGAGAGAGAGAGAGAGAGAGAGAGAGACAGGGACGGAGAGAGAGAGAGAGAGAGAGAGGGGGGAGAGAGAGAGAGAGAGAGGGGGGGAGAGAGAGAGAGAGACAGAGAGAGAGAGAGAGAGAGGGGGGGAGAGAGAGAGAGACAGAGAGAGAGAGAGAGAGAGAGGGGGGAGAGAGAGAGAGAGAGAGAGACAGACAGCGGGGGAGAGAGAGAGAGAGACAGCGGGGGAGAGAGAGAGAGAGACAGCGGGGGAGAGAGAGAGAGAGACAGCGGGGGGGAGAGAGAGAGAGAGACAGCGGGGGGAGAGAGAGAGAGAGACAGCGGGGGGAGAGAGAGAGAGAGAGAGAGAGAGAGAGAGAGAGAGGGAGAGAGAGAGACCAGGGAGAGAGAGAGACCAGGGAGAGAGAGAGAGAGACCAGGGACAGAGAGAGAGAGAGACCAGGGACAGAGAGAGAGAGAGACCAGGGACAGAGAGAGAGAGAGACCAGGGACAGAGAGAGAGAGAGACCAGGGACAGAGAGAGAGAGAGACCAGGGACAGAGAGAGAGAGAGACCAGGGACAGAGAGAGACCAGGGACAGAGAGACCAGGGACAGGGGGAGAGAGAGACCAGGGACAGGGGGAGAGAGACCAGGGACAGGGGGGAGAGAGACCAGGGACAGGGGGAGAGAGAGACCAGGGACAGGGGGAGAGAGAGAGAGAGAGAGACCAGGGACAGGGGAGAGAGAGAGAGAGAGAGACCAGGGACAGGGGAGAGAGAGAGAGAGAGACCAGGGACAGGGGGGAGAGAGAGAGAGAGAGACCAGGGACAGGGGGGAGAGAGAGAGAGAGACCAGGGACAGGGGGGAGAGAGAGAGACCAGGGACAGGGGGGAGAGAGAGAGAGACCAGGGACAGGGGGGAGAGAGAGAGAGAGACCAGGGACAGGGGGGAGAGAGAGAGAGACCAGGGAGGGAGAGAGAGAGACCAGGGAGGGAGAGAGAGAGAGACCAGGGGAGGGAGAGAGAGAGACCAGGGAGGGAGAGAGAGAGAGACCAGGGAGGGAGAGAGAGAGAGACCAGGGGAGGAGAGAGAGAGAGACCAGGGAGGAGAGAGAGAGAGAGAGACCAGGGAGGGAGGAGAGAGAGAGAGACCAGGGAGGGAGAGAGAGAGAGACCAGGGAGGGAGAGAGAGAGAGAGACCAGGGAGAGAGAGAGAGAGAGACCAGGGAGGGAGAGAGAGAGAGAGACCAGGGAGGGAGAGAGAGAGAGAGACCAGGGAGAGAGAGAGAGAGAGACCAGGGAGAGAGAGAGAGAGAGACCAGGGAGAGAGAGAGAGAGAGACCAGGGAGAGAGAGAGAGAGAGACCAGGGAGAGAGAGAGAGAGAGACCAGGAGAGAGAGAGAGAGAGACCAGGGAGAGAGAGAGAGAGAGACCAGGGAGAGAGAGAGAGAGAGACCAGGGAGAGAGAGAGAGAGAGACCAGGGAGAGAGAGAGAGAGACCAGGGAGAGAGAGAGAGAGAGACCAGAGAGAGAGAGAGAGAGACCAGGGGGGAGAGAGACCAGGGACAGGGGGAGAGAGAGATAGAGAGACCAGGGAGAGAGAGAGACCAGGGAGAGAGAGAGAGAGAGAGACCAGGGACAGAGAGAGAGAGAGAGAGACCAGGGACAGAGAGAGAGAGACCAGGGAGAGAGAGAGAGAGAGAGAGAGAGACCAGGGACAGAGAGAGAGAGAGACCAGGGACAGAGAGAGAGAGAGACCAGGGAGAGAGAGAGAGAGAGACCAGGGAGAGAGAGAGAGAGAGACCAGGGAGAGAGAGAGAGACCAGGGAGAGAGAGAGAGAGAGACCAGGGAGAGAGAGGGAGAGACCAGGGAGAGAGAGAGAGAGAGACCAGGGAGAGAGAGAGAGAGAGACCAGGGAGAGAGAGAGAGAGAGACCAGGGAGAGAGAGAGAGAGAGACCAGGGAGAGAGAGAGACCAGGGAGAGAGAGAGACCAGGGGAGAGAGAGACCAGGGACCAGGGAGAGAGAGAGACCAGGGACAGGGGGGGAGAGAGACCAGGGACAGGGGGAGAGAGAGACCAGGGACAGGGGGAGAGAGAGACCAGGGACAGGGGGAGAGAGAGACCAGGGACAGGGGGGAGAGAGAGACCAGGGACAGGGGGGAGAGAGAGACCAGGGACAGGGGGGAGAGAGAGACCAGGGACAGGGGGAGAGAGAGACCAGGGACAGGGGGAGAGAGAGACCAGGGACAGGGGGAGAGAGAGACCAGGGACAGGGGGAGAGAGAGACCAGGGACAGGGGGAGAGAGAGACCAGGGACAGGGGGGAGAGAGAGACCAGGGACAGGGGGGGAGAGAGAGACCAGGGACAGGGGGGAGAGAGAGACCAGGGACAGGGGGGACAGAGAGACCAGGGACAGGGGGACAGAGAGACCAGGGACAGGGGGACAGAGAGACCAGGGACAGGGGGACAGAGAGACCAGGGACAGGGGGACAGAGAGACCAGGGACAGGGGGACAGAGAGACCAGGGACAGGGGGGGACAGAGAGACCAGGGACAGGGGGGGGACAGAGAGACCAGGGACAGGGGGGGACAGAGAGACCAGGGACAGGGGGACAGAGAGACCAGAGACAGGGGGGACAGAGAGACCAGGGACAGGAGAAAGAGAGACCAGGGACAGGAGAAAGAGAGACCAGGGACAGGAGAGGGAGGGAGGGAGAGAGACCAGGGACAGGAGGGGGAGAGGGGGAGACCAGGGACAGGGGGAGAGGGGAGGGAGACCAGGGACAGAGAGAGACCAGGGACAGGGGGAGAGAGACCAGGGACAGGGGGAGAGAGACCAGGGACAGGGGGAAGGGGGCGGGGGTCAGAGAGAGACCAGGGATGGGGGGGAGAGACCAGGGACAGGGGGGGAGAGAGAGACCAGGGACAGGGGGGGAGAGAGAGACCAGGGACAGGGGGAGAGAGAGACCAGGGACAGGGGGGAGAGAGAGACCAGGGACAGGGGGGAGAGAGAGACCAGGGACAGGGGGGAGAGAGAGACCAGGGACAGGGGGAGAGAGAGACCAGGGACAGGGGGGAGAGAGAGACCAGGGACAGGGGGAGAGAGAGACCAGGGACAGGGGGGGAGAGAGAGACCAGGGACAGGGGGGAGAGAGAGACCAGGGACAGGGGGAGAGAGAGACCAGGGACAGGGGGGGGGAGAGAGAGACCAGGGACAGGGGGAGAGAGAGACCAGGGACAGGGGGGGGGAGAGAGAGACCAGGGACAGGGGGGAGAGAGAGACCAGGGACAGGGGGAGAGAGAGACCAGGGACAGGGGGAGAGAGAGACCAGGGACAGGGGGGAGAGAGAGACCAGGGACAGGGGGAGAGAGAGACCAGGGACAGGGGGAGAGAGAGAGACCAGGGACAGGGGGGAGAGAGAGAGACCAGGGACAGGGGGGAGAGAGAGACCAGGGACAGGGGGGGAGAGAGAGACCAGGGACAGGGGGGGAGAGAGAGACCAGGGACAGGGGGAGAGAGAGACCAGGGACAGGGGGAGAGAGAGACCAGGGACAGGGGGAGAGAGAGACCAGGGACAGGGGGAGAGAGAGACCAGGGACAGGGGGAGAGAGAGACCAGGGACAGGGGGGGAGAGAGAGACCAGGGACAGGGGGAGAGAGAGACCAGGGACAGGGGGAGAGAGAGACCAGGGACAGGGGGGAGAGAGAGACCAGGGACAGGGGGGACAGAGAGACCAGGGACAGGGGGGACAGAGAGACCAGAGACAGGGGGGGGACAGAGAGACCAGGGACAGGAGAAGGAGAGACCAGGGACAGGAGAAAGAGAGACCAGGGACAGGAGAGGGAGGGGAGGGAGAGAGACCAGGGACAGGAGGGGAGAGGGGAGGGAGACCAGGGACAGGGGAGAGGGGAGGGAGACCAGGGAGGGACAGAGAGACCAGGGACAGGGGGGAGAGGGGAGAGAGAGACCAGGGACAGAGAGAGACCAGGGACAGGGGGGAGGACAGAGACCAGGGACAGGGGGAGAGAGACCAGGGACAGGGGGAGAGAGACCAGGGACAGGGGGGAGAGAGACCAGGGACAGGGGGAGAGAGACCAGGGACAGAGAGAGACCAGGGATGGGGGGGGGGGGGGGGGGGGAGAGAGACCAGGGACAGGGGGGGGGCAGAGAGGCCAGGGATGGGGGGAAGAGAGACCAGGGACGGGGGGTGGGGGAGAGAGAGAACAGGGACGGGGGGTGGGGGAGAGAGAGACCAGGGACAGGGACAGGGGGAGAGAGACCAGGGACAGGGGGAGAGAGACCAGGGACGGGGGGAGAGAGACCAGGGACGGGGGGAGAGAGACCAGGGACGGGGGGAGAGGGGGCAGAGAGACCAGGGACGGGGGGGACAGAGAGACCAGGGACAGGGGGACAGAGAGAGACCAGGGGGAGAGAGAAACCAGGGACAAGGGGGTGGGGGAGAGAGAGACCAGGGACAGGGGGGACAGGGGGGAGAGACCAGGGACGGGGGGTGGGGGAGAGAGGGAGACCAGGGACGGGGGGTGGGGGAGAGAGAGAGACCAGGGACAGGGGGCGTGGGGGGGAGAGAGAGAGAGACCAGGGACGGGGGGAGGTGGGGGAGAGAGAGACCAGGGACGTTTTTTTAAGAACAAATTCTTATTTACAATGACGGCCTACAGGGGAACAGTGGGTTAACTGTTCAGGGGTAGAAGAACATATTTTTTACCTTGTGTCAGCTCGGTAATTCGATCGAGCAACCTTTCGGTTACTTGCCCAACGCTCTAACCACTAGGCTACCTGACGCCCCAAAAGCACTCAACATTGAACAATCTAAGGTGTGATTTATTGATCAATGAATTGATTAATCAACTGGTAGTTTATATCAAGACAGACTATTCATTCCCTTGGCAAGCTCAAGTCAACAAAATATATTACGATACAAAGCTCCCGACTAAACATGTAAAAACAGACAAAACAATTATGCAAAGTACTTTAATCAAATGAACCCCCTGATAAGTCCACAGCCGTGATCGTAAGTCACCTTAACTGATCATCTCTTCTACTCTCTGGGGTGTGGAGATGAAGTGATGATAAACAGGCTGGACAGAATCATCATGATGAATGGATAACACGATTACATTAACCCAAATAGCAAGAGGTGGAGATACAGGGAGTACACAGTGGAATGTATTCTTTGGTAAGTAGTTAATAGTTAAGAGTAGTTAAGACAGAAATAAGGGAGGAGAGGAAGAAAGAGTTGGAGAGGGAGGAAGCAGAGGCGGGGAAGACTGAGGTGAGATGGCCTTGAACGAAGTGATGAAGATAGGAGGAAGAGGACAATGGGTAAGAGAAGAATAAAAAATAAAGGTGTGAGGTGTGGGTGGAAAAGTGGTTGGAGAGGAAGAGAAAATAGGGAAGAGGACGAACGAACCTTGATCTCTGCCTCTGAGAAGTTGTGGACAATGTTCTTCACTTGTCGCCGTAGCGATGAGGTCGACATGGCAACCGTCTGGCTGTCGGTTTCTACGGAAAATCTGCCCCACACAGAGAAATCGAGGGGTTGTAAAACAGTTAATACAACACAAAACAAATAGCAGCCAGGGCAAAGTGTACAGTGAGTTAATACACAGAGAGAGGAGAGGAGCCAAACTCTGAGGAAAAGAAACAAGTAGACAAAAAGAAAAGCAGCAACAGAGAGAGAGAGAGAGACATTGAGAGAGAGACATCGAGAGGGAGGGAGAGAGAGAGAGATCGAGAGAGATCGAGAGAGAGAGAGAGAGAGGGAGAGAGAGGGAGAGAGATCGAGAGGGAGGGAGAGAGAGAGAGATCGAGAGGGAGGGAGAGAGAGAGAGAGATCGAGAGGGAGGGAGATCGAGAGATCGAGAGGGAGGGAGATCGAGAGATCGAGAGGGGAGAGAGAGAGAGATCGAGAGGGAGAGAGAGAGATCGAGAGAGATCGAGAGAGATCGAGAGAGAGAGAGAGAGAGAGAGAGAGAGAGAGAGGGAGAGAGAGAGATCGAGAGGGAGGGAGAGAGAGATCGAGAGGGAGGGAGAGATCGAGAGGGAGGGAGAGAGAGAGATCGAGAGGGAGGGAGAGAGAGATATCGAGAGGGAGGGAGAGAGAGATATCGAGAGGGAGGGAGAGAGAGAGATATCGAGAGGGAGGGAGAGAGAGATATCGAGAGGGAGGGAGAGAGAGATATCGAGAGGGAGGGAGAGAGAGATATCGAGAGGGAGGGAGAGAGAGAGAGATCGAGAGGGAGGGAGAGAGAGAGAGAGATCGAGAGGGAGGGAGAGAGAGAGAGATCGAGAGAGAGATCGAGAGGGGAGAGAGAGAGAGATCGAGAGGGGAGAGAGAGAGAGAGATCGAGAGGGGAGAGAGAGAGAGATCGAGAGGGGAGAGAGAGAGAGAGATCGAGAGGGGAGAGAGAGAGAGAGAGAGATCGAGAGGGGAGAGAGAGAGAGAGAGAGAGAGAGAGAGAGAGAGAGAGAGAGAGATCGAGAGGGGAGAGAGAGATCGAGAGGGGAGAGAGAGATCGAGAGGGGAGAGAGAGATCGAGAGGGGAGAGAGAGAGAGAGAGGGGAGAGAGAGAGAGATCGAGAGGGAGAAATCGAGAGGGAGAAATCGAGAGGGAGAAATCGAGAGGGAGAAATCGAGAGGGAGAAATCGAGAGGGAGAAATCGAGAGGGAGAAATCGAGAGGGAGAAATCGAGAGGGAGAAATCGAGAGGGAGAAATCGAGAGGGAGAGATCGAGAGGGAGAGATCGAGAGGGAGAGATCGAGAGGGAGGGAGAGATCGAGAGAGATCGAGAGAGAGATCGAGAGAGAGAGAGAGAGAGATCGAGAGAGAGAGAGAGAGAGAGAGAGATCGAGAGGGAGGGAGAGATCGAGAGGGAGGGAGAGATCGAGAGGGAGGGAGAGATCGAGAGGGGAGAGAGAGAGAGAGATCGAGAGGGGAGAGAGAGAGAGAGATCGAGAGGGGAGAGAGAGAGAGAGATCGAGAGGGGAGAGAGAGAGAGAGATCGAGAGGGGAGAGAGAGAGAGAGATCGAGAGGGGAGAGAGAGAGAGAGAGAGAGAGAGATCGAGAGGGGAGAGAGAGAGAGAGAGAGAGAGAGAGAGGGGAGAGAGAGATCGAGAGGGGAGAGAGAGAGAGAGAGGTCGAGAGGGAGAAATCGAGAGGGAGAAATCGAGAGGGAGAAATCGAGAGGGAGAAAACGAGAGGGAGAAATCGAGAGGGAGAAATCGAGAGGGAGAAATCGAGAGGGAGAGATCGAGAGGGAGAGATCGAGAGGGAGGGAGAGATCGAGAGAGATCGAGAGAGAGATCGAGAGAGAGAGATCGAGAGATCGAGAGAGAGAGATCGAGAGATCGAGAGAGAGAGAGATCGAGAGAGAGAGAGATCGAGAGGGAGAAATCGAGAGGGAGAAATCGAGAGGGAGAAATCGAGAGGGAGAAATCGAGAGGGAGAAATCGAGAGGGAGAAATCGAGAGGGAGAAATCGAGAGGGAGAAATCGAGAGGGAGAAATCGAGAGGGAGAAATCGAGAGGGAGAAATCGAGAGGGAGAAATCGAGAGGGAGAGATCGAGAGGGAGAGATCGAGAGGGAGGGAGAGATCGAGAGAGATCGAGAGAGAGATCGAGAGAGAGAGATCGAGAGATCGAGAGATCGAGAGAGAGAGAGAGAGAGAGAGAGAGAGAGAGAGAGAGAGAGAGAGGGAGGGAGAGATCGAGAGGGAGGGAGAGATCGAGAGGGAGGGAGAGATCGAGAGGGAGGGAGAGATCGAGAGGGAGGGAGAGATCGAGAGGGAGGGAGAGATCGAGAGGGAGGGAGAGATCGAGAGGGAGGGAGAGATCGAGAGGGAGGGAGAGATCGAGAGGGAGGGAGAGATCGAGAGGGAGGGAGAGATCGAGAGGGAGGGAGAGATCGAGAGGGGAGGGAGAGATCGAGAGGGAGGGAGAGATCGAGAGGGAGGGAGAGATCGAGAGGGGGAGAGATCGAGAGGGGGAGAGATCGAGAGGGAGGGAGAGATCGAGAGGGGGAGAGATCGAGAGGGGGAGAGATCGAGAGGGGGGAGAGATCGAGAGGGAGGGAGAGATCGAGAGGAGGGAGAGATCGAGAGAGATCGAGAGAGATCGAGAGAGAGAGAGATCGAGAGAGAGAGATCGATCGAGAGAGATCGAGAGAGAGAGAGAGATCGAGAGAGAGAGAGAGAGATCGAGAGAGAGAGAGAGAGATCGAGAGAGAGAGAGAGAGATCGAGAGAGAGAGAGAGAGATCGAGAGGGAGAGATCGAGAGGGAGAGATCGAGAGGGAGAGATCGAGAGGGAGAGATCGAGAGGGAGAGATCGAGAGGGAGAGATCGAGAGGGAGAGATCGAGAGGGAGGGAGAGATCGAGAGAGATCGAGAGAGAGATCGAGAGAGAGAGATCGAGAGATCGAGAGATCGAGAGAGAGAGAGAGAGAGAGAGAGAGAGATCGAGAGGGGAGAGAGAGAGAGAGAGAGAGAGAGAGAGGGGAGAGAGAGATCGAGAGGGGAGAGAGAGAGAGAGAGGTCGAGAGGGAGAAATCGAGAGGGAGAAATCGAGAGGGAGAAATCGAGAGGGAGAAAACGAGAGGGAGAAATCGAGAGGGAGAAATCGAGAGGGAGAAATCGAGAGGGAGAGATCGAGAGGGAGAGATCGAGAGGGAGGGAGAGATCGAGAGAGATCGAGAGAGAGATCGAGAGAGAGAGATCGAGAGATCGAGAGAGAGAGATCGAGAGATCGAGAGAGAGAGAGATCGAGAGAGAGAGAGATCGAGAGGGAGAAATCGAGAGGGAGAAATCGAGAGGGAGAAATCGAGAGGGAGAAATCGAGAGGGAGAAATCGAGAGGGAGAAATCGAGAGGGAGAAATCGAGAGGGAGAAATCGAGAGGGAGAAATCGAGAGGGAGAAATCGAGAGGGAGAAATCGAGAGGGAGAAATCGAGAGGGAGAGATCGAGAGGGAGAGATCGAGAGGGAGGGAGAGATCGAGAGAGATCGAGAGAGAGATCGAGAGAGAGAGATCGAGAGATCGAGAGATCGAGAGAGAGAGAGAGAGAGAGAGAGAGAGAGAGAGAGAGAGAGAGAGAGAGGGAGGGAGAGATCGAGAGGGAGGGAGAGATCGAGAGGGAGGGAGAGATCGAGAGGGAGGGAGAGATCGAGAGGGAGGGAGAGATCGAGAGGGAGGGAGAGATCGAGAGGGAGGGAGAGATCGAGAGGGAGGGAGAGATCGAGAGGGAGGGAGAGATCGAGAGGGAGGGAGAGATCGAGAGGGAGGGAGAGATCGAGAGGGAGGGAGAGATCGAGAGGGAGGGAGAGATCGAGAGGGAGGGAGAGATCGAGAGGGGGGAGAGATCGAGAGGGGGGAGAGATCGAGAGGGAGGGAGAGATCGAGAGGGGGGGAGAGATCGAGAGGGGGGAGAGATCGAGAGGGGGGGAGAGATCGAGAGGGAGGGAGAGATCGAGAGGGAGGGAGAGATCGAGAGAGATCGAGAGAGATCGAGAGAGAGAGAGATCGAGAGAGAGAGAGATCGATCGAGAGAGATCGAGAGAGAGAGAGAGATCGAGAGAGAGAGAGAGAGATCGAGAGAGAGAGAGAGAGATCGAGAGAGAGAGAGAGAGATCGAGAGAGAGAGAGAGAGATCGAGAGGGAGAGATCGAGAGGGAGAGATCGAGAGGGAGAGATCGAGAGGGAGAGATCGAGAGGGAGAGATCGAGAGGGAGAGATCGAGAGGGAGAGATCGAGAGGGAGAGATCGAGAGGGAGAGATCGAGAGGGAGAGATCGAGAGGGAGAAATCGAGAGGGAGAAATCGAGAGGGAGAAATCGAGAGGGAGAAAGGGAGGGAGAGAGGGAGCTCGAGACACATCAAGAGAGAGAGACATCAGAGAGACAAGATGAATAGGAAAACATTGTGTGAAAGAGAAATGAAACCAGCAATCAATTTTAGTGGACATAGTGCTCCTTTATGTCAACAGAGAGAGAAAGGCAGCGCACGCACACACACACACACACACACACACACACACACACACACACACACACACACACACACACACACACACACACACACACACACACACACAGGGTTTAATTGGATTTAGGCACAGTGTTTTGGGCAGGGGTGCAGCAGACTTGATGTTCTTGTCCACACATACAGTTCCAGGACAGGCATGGTTGACATTATGAAAAACTCCCAGGCCCCTACTTTCCTTTGATTCACTTTCACCATCTGACACACTTAATGCTGTCAGATGAGCATGGCGTGCAGGCTTGAACAGTGTCACTATTTTGACACCATTGAACTGTTAGTACTCTGTGGACTGTTTAGCAATGCTGTGGCATGAATACTCTTCGTGGGCTTTATTCACTTCTCTTTTTGACCTGGACTGTTGGATCTCGGAGCTTAAGAATTTCACTGTGCCCTGCAATTACATCTGCGAGCCTTTGTATGTGACTAACAAACTCATCTAATATGTAGGTACAGCATATTCCTATATGATTTGACTGTCTTCTCTGACAGAATTGTTCCAGTGCTGCTGAATGACCCTAGCAGTGTGGCCGAGCAGACTAATAAGGAGTGGAAGACCACAGGTTGTACAGTACTAATAGGAGACTAGGTTGCATAACACAGAGAGATAACCATTCCTGAAGTCAGTTTAGAGATTACTGGAGCAACGTTCCAAAGTTCATACAAGGCATCTACCAAGACCGAATGTAGATCAGGGACAAGCTTAGCCCAAATCTCTCACAATTCAACACATCAACAGGGTTCAGGCCACTTCTATGTAAAGTGAGGAAGAGATCTGAAATTCCAATTCAAGAATTGAGAAATACTAAAAAAAAGTGATATTTCCTTGAAACAGAAATATCCTGTTCTGAATTTATATGGCAATGACCTCAACCATACACATCATAATGTGGAGCACTGCATTAGCAAAGCTCCTTATCAACAGTTGAACTTGACGGTACAATAACAGAGCTACATGCTACAGGACAGGAGACGTCCGGGTGTTGTATGTAGCTCTGTTATTGTACTGTCAAGTTCAACTGTTGATAAGGAGCTTAGCTAACGCCATTTAAATATTCAGGACAGCTTACAGTGGAATAAGTATCAGAACTTCCTTGGTTTCACTGACACTAGACATACAATGTGCATTCAATGGCAGATACATTATTAGCAGATACATTATTAGCAATCAAATCCCAACATGCAATACAAATGCAACTAGCTATCTGAAGCCAGACAAACTAGGCTAGTTGGCTGAGTCTAATATAAGCTAACTACCAAACTGTTGAATTAGCTAGCAAGTTTAAAGTTATGGCGCTTACCAACCCATATTTGTGCTAACGCCAGAAAAACAAGGGCGGTGTAACGATCATGACAATGTCAGAGACACTGTGGCCACTACGCTCGTTCCCACTTGCTATCAGACAGTCACACACCCTCCTGAGCCGGAGACCCCCACCCAGTTCTCTCTCATAACAGTCTACACAGCAATTCAACACTAATGCAAACATTACCACGGGAAATAGTTGACACTACTACTGTCAAAGAACAGAATGGGAAGTGTAACGAACTTGGTTGGCAAACTTAGAAGGTCATCCAAACCAGATAAAAGGGAACACTAACTAATTGGTTAGCTAGCTATAGGCTGGCTAACGTTAGCTATCTGGTACCACCCTCCCAGCTATCAGCTGGAAAACGTTAGCTACTTACCGTTAACTCCCCTTCTCCTTGGCTTTCTCAGTTGCGAACACTTTTAACGTTTTACTATTGTGTTTGGGGTTAAGGGGAAAACGTGAAAGAGAAACCCGACTAACTAAATATAGGTATTCCTGTCACGACACTGAATGAATCATTGCTATTTACCTAGCTAGGTAGCTGAAGTAGCCAACAGTACAAATAGATGAGATAACGTTGAACCCTGTTGCTAGCAGTTCAAGTGGCAACAGAATAGGAGTGGTATTTATGATCTGATCGAGTGACACCACCATCCTTAACATAAAACTGATGGTTATGGAACGTTCACTCTGTCAATATTACTTATAACATTTAATAACTGTTGACAATTTACCATACTTAACATCTAAATTAAGTCTATACTGACCCTGTTGTAGCTCGAATGGTACAAGGAGATGGCGGAACTTCCGGTTCCGTTCCCGAATACAGGAAAGACCACACCCCTTTGCACGCCGCTCCCATCATTTAATATTTATGAACTGGGCGAAGCTACACAGTCATTATGCATTAAATAGTTTAAATTTGATCTAAATTCTAACCTATTTCATTGTCTGGATGGGAATGTAGCGCTATTTATCACACTTGTAAATAAGCTTTATACTGTAACATAATGTCAAACTGACCCTTGATGTTGATTGTTTTGTATGAAGGAACATGTGGAGCCTATAAAAGCACCCGTCAGACCTCTATAATTGTACCTGAAGTTGGGTGTTGGGTGTCGGATGAGAATGTGTGGCGTCGGATGAGAATGTGTGGCGTCGTTGCTGTGCGTAGTCTGTTTAAGAAACATTTGAGGACCAAGATAAATGTAAGTGGTGTGGTCGAATGTGTTCAAATCGAAAAAAATATATATGTTCATTTATTTAACCAGTCAGTTAAGAACAAATTCTTATTTACAACAACGGCCAAACCCCGCTGCCAGTGATGCCTCAAGCCATGAGATGCAGTGCCTTAGACTGCTGTGCCAAGCACTGAGATGCAGTGCCTTAGACTGCTGTGCCAAGCACTAGGATGTAGTGCCTTAGACTGCTGTGCCAAGCCCTGAGATGCAGTGCCTTAGACTGCTGTGCCAAGCCCTGAGATGCAGTGCCTTAGACTGCTGTGCCAAGCACTGAGATGCAGTGCCTTAGACTGATGTGCCAAGCAGTGAGATGCAGTGCCTTAGACTGCTGTGCCAAGCACTGAGATGCAGTGCCTTAGACTGCTGTGCCAAGCCCTGAGATGCAGTGCCTTAGACTGCTGTGCCAAGCCCTGAGATGCAGTGCCTTAGACTGCTGTGCCAAGCACTAGGATGTAGTGCCTTAGACTGCTGTGCCAAGCACTGAGATGCAGTGCCTTAGACTGCTGTGCCAAGCCCTGAGATGCAGTGCCTTAGACTGCTGTGCCAAGCCCTGAGATGCAGTGCCTTAGACTGCTGTGCCAAGCCCTGAGATGCAGTGCCTTAGACTGCTGTGCCAAGCCCTGAGATGCAGTGCCTTAGACTGCTGTGCCAAGCAGTGAGATGCAGTGCCTTAGACTGCTGTGCCAAGCACTGAGATGCAGTGCCTTAGACTGCTGTGCCAAGCAGTGAGATGCAGTGCCTTAGACTGCTGTGCCAAGCCCTGAGATGCAGTGCCTTAGACTGCTGTGCCAAGCCCTGAGATGCAGTGCCTTAGACTGCTGTGCCAAGCCCTGAGATGCAGTGCCTTAGACTGCTGTGCCAAGCAGTGAGATGCAGTGCCTTAGACTGCTGTGCCAAGCCCTGAGATGCAGTGCCTTAGACTGCTGTGCCAAGCAGTGAGATGCAGTGCCTTAGACTGCTGTGCCAAGCACTGAGATGCAGTGCCTTAGACTGCTGTGCCAAGCAGTGAGATGCAGTGCCTTAGACTGCTGTGCCAAGCCCTGAGATGCAGTGCCTTAAACTGCTGTGCCAAGCCCTAAGATGCAGTGCCTTAGACTGCTGTGCCAAGCAGTGAGATGCAGTGCCTTAGACTGCTGTGCCAAGCAGTGAGATGCAGTGCCTTAGACTGCTGTGCCAAGCAGTGAGATGCAGTGCCTTAGACTGCTGTGCCAAGCAGTGAGATGCAGTGCCTTAGACTGCTGTGCCAAGCCCTGAGATGCAGTGCTTTAGACTGCTGTGCCAAGCAGCGAGATGCAGTGCCTTAGACTGCTGTGCCAAGCCCTGAGATGCAGTGCCTTAGACTGCTGTGCCAAGCAGTGAGATGCAGTGCCTTAGACTGCTGTGCCAAGCAGTGAGATGCAGTGCCTTAGACTGCTGTGCCAAGCAGTGAGATGCAGTGCCTTAGACTGCTGTGCCAAGCAGTGAGATGCAGTGCCTTAGACTGCTGTGCCAAGCAGTGAGATGCAGTGCCTTAGACTGCTGTGCCAAGCAGTGAGATGCAGTGCCTTAGACTGCTGTGCCAAGCAGTGAGATGCAGTGCCTTAGACTGCTGTGCCAAGCAGTGAGATGCAGTGCCTTAGACTGCTGTGCCAAGCAGTGAGATGCAGTGCCTTAGACTGCTGTGCCAAGCAGTGAGATGCAGTGCCTTAGACTGCTGTGCCAAGCAGTGAGATGCAGTGCCTTAGACTGCTGTGCCAAGCAGTGAGATGCAGTGCCTTAGACTGCTGTGCCACTCGGGTGCCCGAGTGCAATGTTGCCAACATTCCAAATGTGTATTTTGTTAAAGGGGAAAACTGCAGTTGCTGTTCACATTTTTTGACATGATATGTACACATTCCTTCTTGAAGAATATAACTTAAAAATGCCTACAGAGCTTAGTTGAACTGTAGTAACCCATCAGAACCAAAAATATAAGCTTGTTTTACTCCAATGTTTGTAAACAAAGTAAATGTAGACAAACACTGTATAGCCTCAAAACATGGATAAAACTATAATGTTGATATCATGGATGCTTGAATGATCAGTCCTTTTATCCATAGCTCTGTCTATGGACGCAAGGAGAGGGGTTACATTTCTCCAGCCCCATCCTTCAGATCTATACAGAAACAGGTTGGGAATAGGTTTTGTTATTGTTACAACTGCAGATTTCCTCTTTATTGATTTTTTATTTCACCTTTTATTTAACTAGGCAAGCCAGTTAAGAACAACTGGTTATTCACAATCACGGCCTACCCAACCAAACCCTGACGACGCTGGGCCAATTGTGTGCCACCCTATGGGACTCCCAATCCCGGCCTACCCAACCAAACCCTGACGACGCTGGGCCAATTGTGTGCCACCCTATGGGACTCCCAATCCCGGCCTACCCAACCAAACCCTGACGACGCTGGGCCAATTGTGTGCCACCCTATGGGACTCCCAATCACGGCCTACCCAACCAAACCCTGACGACGCTGGGCCAATTGTGTGCCACCCTATGGGACTCCCAATCACGGCCTACCCAACCAAACCCTGACGACACTGGGCCAATTGTGTGCCACCCTAAGGGACTCCCAATCACGGCCTACCCAACCAAACCCTGACGACGCTGGGCCAATTGTGTGCCACCCTATGGGACTCCCAATAACGGCCTACCCAACCAAACCCTGACGACGCTGGGCCAATTGTGTGCCACCCTATGGGACTCCCAATCACGGCCTACCCAACCAAACCCTGACGACGCTGGGCCAATTGTGTGCCACCCTATGGGACTCCCAATCACGGCCTACCCAACCAAACCCTGACGACGCTGGGCCAATTGTGTGCCACCCTATGGGACTCCCAATCACGGCCTACCCAACCAAACCCTGACGACGCTGGGCCAATTGTGTGCCACCCTATGGGACTCCCAATCACGGCCTACCCAACCAAACCCTGACGACGCTGGGCCAATTGTGTGCCACCCTATGGGACTCCCAATCACGGCCTACCCAACCAAACCCTGACGACGCTGGGCCAATTGTGTGCCACCCTATAGGACTCCCAATCACGGCCGGATGTAATTGCGTTAATGTGCTTTGAGTTTATCCTGTTTGAAACAAGAAAACCTATATGTAGCCTGAATCGCTTAATAAACTTAGCTTGACTTTTTATGGTCCTTCTGTAGCTCAGTTGGTAGAGCATGGCGCTTGTAACGCCAGGGTAGTGGGTTCGATCCCCGGGACCACCCATACGTAGAATGTATGCACACATGACTGTAAGTCGCTTTGGATAAAAGCGTCTGCTAAATGGCTTTTTTTTAAATTTATTTTATTTTATTTTTTTAGCTGACTCCTGACTGTTTCCCAAACGGGCCTAGAAACCCTTATATTTAAAAAAGGATCAAATATGAATATACTTTAGTAATATAAGCATATTTCAATACTTATATTTCAAAGCATTTATCAAATACTAGCCAACACAAATAATCAAATATATATATAACCAAGGGACAGTTGACAACAAATCATTGAGATTTGTCTGACATTAATTCCAAGAGGGTTAGGCTTGTGTTGTGTGTCGCTTGACGTTCCTGCAGGCCCACTTCCTAAATTTAGCAGCAAAACCAGTGGCAAATATTGAGCTATAAATAAAATCAGCTCATATAAATCACCTCGTTGTGAATGGAATTATTCCTCTCATTCACATTCTTCACATTCAGATTCACACAGAAGTGTGTTATGTCATTTTATTGTTGCTTTGGTTTCTGCTGGTATGAATAGTAATCATTAACACCTCTCCACTCCCTCCCTGCTGAATGTCCATCAACACGAAACATCTATCCTGTCCTCCTCAGGCATGAGTCCCTGTTCATGTGCATATCATTATGAATAGTATGATCACAATAAATTGAATCATCTTTCAACAGGCACAATCCCGCAAGCGCTGTCACATCCACAGGCATCAATCACTCACATTTTTCCTTCACATTTGTAGAGCTCTTTTTACAAATACACATGGTACAGTCAGACAGTAATGTCCAGAGATCACATTTCTCAGTTCCTAACCCCATAACCTCAACCTATAACCCTAACCCAACAGGACACCTCTGAGCCTGGGACATTGTGTGTCTGGGACATGTGCATGTCTGCTGTGGGTCGCTGTGTAAATTGCCCTCAATAACACTACTGTAGCATATAGCATCCACACAGAGGTAACCTCCAGCATATTTTACAGAGATGTACAGTATAGCGTCAGAACCCAGCTGAACCATGATAATGCATGGAGGTCAACAGATCAGAGGACCATTATAAGAGCTGCTATACATGTGGGTCACAACTCCTCCTTTTATCCACTCTTTACATTGAAACCAAATATAAACTCAACATGTAAAGTGTTGGTCCCATGTTACATGAGCTGAAATAAAAGATCCCAAAAGCTTATTTATCCCACATTTTGTGAACAATTTTGTTTACATCCCTGTTAGTGAGCATATATCCTTTTCCAAGATAAACCGTCCACCTGACAGGTGTGGCATATCAAGAAGCTGATTAAACAGCATGATCATTACACAGATGCACCTGGTGCTGGGGGACAATAAAAGGACACTCTAAAATGTGCCGTTTTGTCACACAACACAATTCCACAATGTGTCAAGTTTTGAGGTTGTGTGCAATAGTCATGCTGACTGCAGGAATGTCCACCAGAGCTGTTTAAGAAAATTGAAAGCTGAAAATGTCCCAGTTATTCCATTGCCTGCATACACACCTAACATGTCACCCATTGAGCATGTTTGGGATGCTCAGGATTGACATGTACAACAGCGTGTTCCAGTTCCCGCCAATATCCAGCAACTTTGTAAAGCCATTGAAGAGGAGTCAGACAACATTCCACAGGGACAATCAACAGCCTGATCAACTCTATGCGAAGAAGATGGGTTATGCTGTATGAGACACTGACTGGTTTTCTGATCCACACCCCTACCTTTTTAAGGTATCTGTGACAAACAGTTGCATATCTGTATTTCCAGTTTCCATATTTTAACGCCTAAGGAATTGATTTAAATGGAATGATTTCCTTATATGAACTGTAACTCAGTAAAATGTTTGAAATAGTTGAATGTGGCGTTTATATTTTTGCGTTTGTATTTTTTTCACAAATACTACTGGAGTCACAGACAACAAAACTCTCTCTCTCTCTCTCTCTCTCTCTCTCTCTCTCTCTCTCTCTCTCTCTCTCTCTCTCTCTCTCTCTCTCTCTCTGTCTCTGTCTCTGTCTCTGTCTCTGTCTCTCTCTGTCTCTCCCTCTCCCCCTATGCTCTGTTAGGATTGCTGGTTACCCTTGAGAGGGTGTGGGTCCCACACTGATCAGATAGGCACATAGGAAAACACAAATATGCTTTGGTGTTTCAAAGAAATATAGTTTATGCTTGAGTTCCAATGTAAAATCCTTATTAGTGTTTCTTGAAAGGTGGGTCGGGGTAGTGATGGTAGGTTACTCTTGGGTCATGCTCTAAGATTGGATTGTGTTAGGGAGATTTTATTTTACATTACTTGATGGATCTTATGATAGTTAAAACAAGTAGGACACAATATATAACAAATGCTAACCATTCCTTTTAATGCAAAATTGATTAAGTGCAAACATAAAGTAGTTCTTATTCTGCCACTAGCAATAATTGCAGAAGGACAGGGGACAGATGAACCTGTTATACAGGTACCACAATGCTGTCATTACACGTATTTCAGTCTATTCTGAATGCTTAAACACTAACAATGATTCTTGAAGCACTATCTCTGAAACCATTAACACTTGTAGGAAACATACTTACCAAGTGTGTCAAGCTGAATGCACGTTCTCTGAAACCATTAACACTTGTAGGAAACATACTTACCAAGTGTGTCAAACTGAATGCACGTTCTCTGCTTTACACTCAGTTTGTAACTTAATAACACTCTTCTAGCAAAACTGTAAATATTGGTCTCTACATTGCTACACTATTTTGCCAATTGCCTTTCCACATTGACACATGTGAAAACACTTAGATAATGAGTTTACTTACACATCAGAGCTTGAGCACTATAAATAGGCCACAGGTAAACATTTGGTTTGGACAACAATGGAGGTCAATATTGGACAGAGAGTAAGAGGGGTGAGAACTAGAGGAGGACGAGTAGGAGGAAGAGGAGGGCGAGGAGGTGAAGAAGTAAGAGGAGGAGGAGGAAGAGGTGAAGTAGGATGGGGGAGAAGGAGAGGAAACCATTCAAATGTTTTTACAGAGCTGCAAGAAAACCAGTATCTGGTGGAAGAGGTCGACTGTTCACCCCAGAGCAGGAGACCCACATTGTAAATATGGTCATTGAAAATAACTGCATCAGACTCAGAGAACTGCAGGACCACATAATGTCAGATAACACCATATTCCAAAACGACAGAGTGAGTCTCTGCACTGTCTCGTCTACTGAAACACAATAGAATTAAGATGAAGCAGCTGTACAAAGTCCCTTTCTAAAGAAACTCAGACTGTGAAAAACAACTGAGATATGAACATGTGCAGGTAATCTATACTATCCCATCATTGGTACTGGATCTAGAAGTGGATGGTGCTACATCATATTGACTGATCCCTGTCTTTTCGTCCTGTGCTACATTGTTTTGTCTTGTCTCATTCAGAGAGTCATGGAGCTAGAAGCAGATGCAGTGTATCATAAGCTAATATATGTGGACGAGACACCGGGCCATCATCAACGCCCCGGGACAACGTGTTGGAAACATAACAATGTGTGCGGCTATTAGTCAAAACAGCGTCCTTCACCATCATGCAATCCTAGGCCCATACAACACTGCACACATTATCACATTTCTGGACACCCTCCACAACAGACTAACCCCTGATGACCAGGGGCCAGAGCAGCCCAGGTACGTTATCATCTGGGACAATGTTAGTTTCCACCGGGATGTTGTGATCCGCAATTGGTTCACAGGTCACCCACTTTTCATCGCACTCAATCTCCTCCCTACTTTTTGTTCTTGAATCCTATTGAAGAATTCTTCTCTGCATGGCGTTGGAAGGTGTACGATCGCCAGCCCCACCTACGCATACCCCTTCTACAGGCAATAGAGGAGGCTTGTGGAGACATGGGTCAGGGGTCATGCCAGGCCTGGATACAGCCCTCCAGGCCATACTTTCCATGCTGCCTAACTCAAGACAACATCACATGTCATGTGGATGAAGTCTTATGGCCAGACCCACAAAGAAGGTGAGATGAGATGTAGCTTCATTTTGTTCTGTTCTTAGTTTTCTTCTACTGCGCTTTTGTTGTTTAAGGAGTGTTAGAACATTTTGAGAGAAAAAAGAATCCCCTCATCTGTATTGATAGTGTGTTATGTTCGCATTACACATCCATACTTTACACATTTGAATACCTATGTGTATGTGTGTTTACTACATGTATGACAGAACTTGATTGCTAACTGCTATGCCCTGCACACAGCAAGAGCTAAATCCACAAGTGTTTTTCATTCATACTATCAGTCCCTAGTAGGTGATTCATGTGCTTATTCAAATGTGTACTGTATTGATGCAAAAACACAATTAAAAAAAAAAGAGTTTGAAGAGTTTTGCAAGAATTGTTTGCTTTTGCAAGAGATGTATAATGTTTTTCTGGTTTGGTATAAGGTTTTGTGGTTAGTGTGTAGGGTTTTGCAAAAGTAACCTATAGTTTGAAAGAGAGTGCCTATGCAATCAGACAAAACTGTAAAGTGCAAAAAGGCTGTCTGTACTTTACAAGTCATTTAGGAGCAGAAAGGTCTGCATCTGTCAGCAACAATGTTTTGTGAATGGAAGGAGAGAGTGTGTATGTGAGCGTACGTGTCTGCATGCTGGTGTGTGTATGAGCAAGTGTATACGGGTGTATATGTACAGTATATGCTGTGTGGGTGTGTGTGAGCGTGTGTGTACAGTTGAAGTCGGAAGTATACATACACTTAGGTTGGAGTCATTAAAACTTATTTTTCAACCATTCCACAAATTTCTTGTTAACAAACTGTAGTTTTGGCAAATCATTTTTCGGATCAGGCATCTACTTTGTGCATGACAAGTCATTTTTACAACGCCTGAAGGTACCACGTTCATCTGTACAAACAATAGTACGCAAGTATAAACACCATGGGACCACGCAGCCGTCATACCGCTCAGGAAGGAGATGCGTTCTGTCTCCTAGAGGTGAACGTACTTTGGTGCGAAAAGCGCAAATAAATCCCAGTACAACAGCAAAGGACCTTGTGAAGATGATGGAGGAAACAGGTAGAAAAGTATCTATATCCACAGAAAAACAAGTCCTATATCAACATAACCTGAAAGGCCGCTCAGCAAGGAAGAAGCCACTGCTCCAAAACCGCCATAAAAAAGCCAGACGCACGGGGGTGGCAGCATCATGTTGTGGGGGTGCTTTTCTGCATGAGGGACTGGTGCACTTTACAAAATAGATGGCATCATGAGGCAGGGAAATGATTTGGATATATTGAAGCAGCATCTAAAGACATCAGTCAGGAAGTTAAAGCTTGGTCGCAAATGGGTCTTCCAAATGGACAATGACCTCAAGCATACTTCCAAAGTTGTAGCAAAATGACTTAAGGACAACAAATCCAAGGTATTGGAGTGGCCATCACAAAGCCCTGACCTCCAATCCTATAGAAGATTTGTGGGTAGAACTGAAAAAACATGTGCGAGCAAGGAGGACTACAAACCTGACTCAGTTACACCAGCTCTGTCAGGGGGAATGGGCCAAAATTCACCCAACTTAAGCTTGTGGAAGGCTACCCAAAACGTTTAACCCTTGTTAAGCAACTTAAAGGCAATGCTACCAAATACTAATTGAGTGTATAACTTCTGACCCACTGGGAATGTGATGAAAGAAATAAAAGCTGAAATATATCATTCTCTCTACTATTATTCTGACATTTCACATTCTTAAAATAAAGTGGTGATCCTAACTGACCTAAGACAGGGAATTGTTACTAGGATTAAATGTCAGGAATTGTGAAACACTGAGATCAAATGTATTTGGCTAAGGAGTATGTAAACTTCCGACTTCAAATGTATGTGAAATTAAATTAAATTAAAGCAGAGTAGGCCGGGTGTCCAATCATAGGTAGTGATGAGACATGTTCCTGGTGGAGTGGTGGCAGGTTGTCACAGCAGGGGCATGTGGAGCCCACAGAGCTGGGTGGTTGCTATAACAGCCTGTGTTTTAGTTACACAGCACACAGAGAGTGAGAGCCCTCAGCAATAATAGTACAGTAGTATGTAGTATCAGGGGAAATCTGAGTAGACAGAAAGAGTAGGAGGGTGTCGAGGGAGAGAGATGTAGAAGAGATCCCAGTTCGTTGGCACTAAGCAGGGAAAAGGATTTGGCATGTAGATGGCACTGTGATATTAAGCTGTTTGGTAAGGTAAAGTTTCAGCTGTTAGCTTTGTCACTCACAGATGATGGGACATAGCACAGTTTGGGCTAGAGGGAGGGAGGGAGGGAGGGAGGGAGGGAGGGGGAGGGAGGGAGGGAGGGAGGGAGGGAGGGAGGGAGGGAGGGAGGGAGAAATGTGGAACACAGAGGAAGAGAAGTAGGGAGAAAGGGGAACACAGAGGAAGAGAAGTAGATAGAAGGGGGAACACAGAGGAAGAGAAGTAGGGAGAAAGGGGAACACAGAGGAAGAGAAGTAGGGAGAAAGGGGAACACAGAGGAAGAGAAGTAGAGAGAAAGGGGAACACAGAGGAAGAGAAGTAGGGAGAAAGGGGAACACAGAGGAAGGGAAGTAGGGAGAAAGGGGAACACAGAGGAAGAGAAGTAGGGAAAAAGGGGAACACAGACGAAGAGAAGTAGGGAGAAAGGGGAACACAGAGGAAGAGAAGTAGGGAGAAAGGGGAACACAGAGGAAGATAAGTAGGGAGAAAGGGGAACACAGAGGAAGAGAAGTAGGGAGAAAGGGGAACACAGAGGAAGAGAAGTGGGGAGAAAGGGGAAAGCTAGAAATGTAGCTTTGAGAGCTTACCAAAAATATATGTTTTGTATGATGAAAAATAGATGACTAATGCATTAGGCTTTTCTAAACGTTGTAGCTGACTAAGAGATCAGAGGACATGGGTTTTAAAAAATTGATTTCACTTCACTGCTTGAGAGAGCAGGGGTCAGAAAGAGAGAGAGTGTTTGTGTGTGAGAGAAATAAGGAGAGAAAGTGAGAGTGAGGGAGAAATGAGAGAGTGTATGTGTGTGAGAGAGAGAATGAAAGAGAGAGAGTGAGGGAGAGAGAGAGAGTATGTGTGTGAGATGAAGGAGGGAGAGTGTCTGTGTGTGAAATAGAGAATGAGAGAGATGGAGAGAGAGAGAGAGAGAGAGAGAGAGAGAGAGAGAGAGAGAGAGAGAGAGAGAGAGAGAGAGAGAGAGAGAGAGAGAGTGTCTGTGTGTGTGAGAGAGATGGAAAGAGAGAGAGAGTGTATGTGTGTGAGATAGAGAATGAGAGAGAGAGAGTGTCTGTGTGTGAGATAGAGAAGGAGAGAGAGAGTGTCTGTGTGTGAGATAGAGAAGGAGGGAGAGTGAGAGAGAGAGTGTGTGTCTGTGTGTGAGATAGAGAAGGGGAGAGAGAGAGAGAGAGAGAGAGAGAGAGAGAGAGAGAGAGAGAGAGAGAGAGAGAGAGAGAGTGTCTGTGTGTGAGATAGAGAAGGAGGGAGAGTGAGAGAGAGAGTGTGTGTCTGTGTGTGAGATAGAGATGGAGAGAGAGAGTGTCTGTTAGTGAGAGAAATGGAGAGAGAGAGAGAGAATGGCTGTGTGTGAGATAGAGAAGGAGAGAGAGAGATATGGAGAGACGAGATAGTGTATATGTGTAAGAGAGAGAGAGAAAGACAGAGGGAGAGGGAGAGGTAGAGAGAAGAAGAGATAGTGAGGGAGAGACCAGAGAGCAGAGATATGTTGAGTATTAGGGATCTACTGAAACATGCAGATTGGCAGGAGAAGTCATTGGAAGCTAAACTCCATCAGATACAGTGATGGTGGAAACAGCTTGTTAGCTCATTCAGACTGTGCTAATCCACCACGTCTGTTGATTAGATACGGAATCCAAACACTGTGGAAGGAATTCAAGACTGAGGGAGAGGGCGAGAAAGACAGAGAGGAGAACAGAGTATGGGGAGGGGTGGTTATGTATGGGAGGA
This sequence comes from Oncorhynchus gorbuscha, assembly GCF_021184085.1. Lineage (NCBI taxonomy): Eukaryota > Metazoa > Chordata > Actinopteri > Salmoniformes > Salmonidae > Oncorhynchus > Oncorhynchus gorbuscha. The sequence continues at coordinate 6,079,265 of NC_060191.1, forward strand.
GAGAGACAGGTAGGGAGTAAGAGAGAGAGAGAAGAGTGAGAGAGGGGGGTTGGTTGTATATGGGAGGAGAGAGACAGGGAGGGAATAAGAGAAAGAGGGAGATGAGAGAGAGAGAGGGGGTGGTTGTGTATGGGAGGAGAGAGACAGGGATGGAATAAGAGAAAGAGGGAGAAGAGAGAGAGTGGGGGGTTGTGTATGGGAGGAGAGAGACAGGGAGGGAATAAGAGAAAGAGGGAGAAGAGAGAGAGAGGGGGGGGTTGTGTATGGGAGTAGAGGGACAGGGAGGGAATAAGAGAAAGAGGGAGAAGAGAGAGAGAGGGGGTGGGTTGTATATGGGAGGAGAGAGACAGGGAGGGAATAAGATAAAGAGGGAGAAGAGAGAGAGAGAGAGGGGGTGGTTGTGTATGGGAGGGGAGAGACAGGGATGGAATAAGAGAAAGAGGGAGAAGAGAGAGAGTGGGGGGTTGTGTATGGGAGGAGAGAGACAGGGAGGGAATAAGAGAAAGAGGGAGAAGAGAGAGAGAGAGGGGGGTGGTTGTGTATGGGAGTAGAGGGACAGGGAGGGAATAAGAGAAAGAGGGAGAAGAGAGAGAGAGGGGGTGGGTTGTATATGGGAGGAGAGAGACAGGGAGGGAATAAGAAAAAGAGGGAGAAGAGAGAGGGGGTTGTGTATGGGAGGAGAGAGACAGGGATGGAATAAGAGAAAGAGGGAGAAGAGATAGAGTGGGGGGTTGTGTATGGGAGGAGATAGACAGGGAGGGAATAAGAGAAGGAGAGAGAGAGAATAGTGTGAGAGAGAGAGGCGGGGGGTTGTGTATAGGAGGAGAGAGACAGGGAGGGAATAAGAGAAAGAGGGAGAAGAGAGAGAGAGCGAGAGAGAAAGAGAGAGAGAGAGAGGGTGGTGGTTGTGTATGGGAGGAGAGAGACAGGGAGGGAATAAGAGAAAGAGGGAGAAGAGAGAGAGGGGGGGGTTGTGTATGGGAGGAGAGAGACAGGGAGGGAATAAGAGAAAGAGGGAGAAGTGTCAGGATTTGGCCAGGGTTGTTCCGGTTTTTAGTCACTAGATGCCCCCATTGTGCCTTTTGACCTTTTGTTTTCCCTTGATCCCCATTATTATTTGCACCTGTGCCTCGTTTCCCCTGATTGTATTTAAACCCTTTGTTTTCCTCTGTTCTTTGCTCTGTGTTTGTATGTTAGCACCCAGCCCTAGTACTCTGTGAACTCTTGTTGAACCCGGTGGACTCTCTTGTGGAATTCTGTTTTTTGTTCTTGTTTGTTTGTTTTTTTGAGTATCTTTTGAGGCTTTTTGTGCTTTACCTTCCACCTTGTGGATTTACCTTTTTTGTCTTGGAGGATTACCTTTGTTCTTGTAGGATTCCTTTTGAGGTTGTGGAGTTACATGTTTTCCTGAAGAACTTCACTTTTTACTTCATTAAATACACCATCTCAAGTACTGCTGTGTCTGCCTCATCTTCTGGGTTCTGCCGACTATTCGTGGCTCAGTTGGTTAAGTGACTGTTTCTCACTCCGGAGACCCGGGTTTGTAACCGGGTCCTGACAGAAACACAGAGCCAAAAATTAACCCAGAGGCAGCCAGTTCCCAGGACCTTGTTGCCATGCTGTCCCACCACCAGGAGACTGTCCAACGCCACGAAGCCGCCCTGGTTCAGCAAGAGGCCTTAATGGCTAGACATTCTCATCTTCTGTCGGAGATGCTGACTTCCATAAAGCAGATATCTGATCGACTTACCCCAGCAACAGTTCCCGTCCCAGTACCTCAGATTCACGTACCCATGGCAGTTAACCCTCTGGCTGAACCTCGTCTTCCACCTCCCCAACGGTTCTCAGGTGATCCAAGTGCTTTTAAAGGGTTTCTCACCCAATGTTCTCTCTCCTTCGAGCTGCAACCCTCGTCGTTCCCCACCGACCGGTCTAAGATCGCATATATCATCACCCTGCTGTCCGAAAAAGCCCTGGCCTGGGCTACTGCTGTGTGGGATGCCCATAGTTCCTGCTGTGCCAGCTACTCTGCCTTTGCTAAGGAATTCAAACGAGTGTTTCAAGGCCCAAGCAGTGGTCCTGACTCAGCCAAACAGCTCCTGACTCTCCACCAAGGTCGGCGCATTGTGACGGACTATGCCATCCAGTTCCGCACGGTGGCAGCAGCGAGTGGCTGGAACAACGAGGCGCTCACGGTGTGCTTTCTGAAAGGCCTTTCCGACACTATCCAAGATGAACTGGCCACTCGGGAACCACCGGACCATCTCGAGTCCCTGATCAAGTTGGCCTCACGCATTGACCAGCGTCTGAGAGAGAGAGAACTCAACCGTAGACCTCTAGCCCCTATCAGTCCCAGCTCCGAGTCCCCACCTTTATCCTCGCTGGCTCCACCGGAACCCATGCAGATTGGACGCATCTCCCAGGCTGAGAGAGACCGCCGGATGAGGGAGCGACGCTGTCTATATTGCGGCAAACCGGGCCATTTCTGTTCCACGTGTCCCGGGCTCCAGGGAAACGCTCTGTCCCGTATAGACCGGGGGGAACTGTAACGGGAAACATAACCTCCTCCCATCCGTCCAACTCCCGTCTGCTCATTCCAGTCACCCTTTCCTGGGACAACCACAAGCTTCACCTTCAAGCCTTGGTAGACTCTGGAGCCGCAGGTAACTTCATGGATGGTGTCTGGGCGAAGGAGAATGGCGTTCCCTCTGAACCTCTAAGTGACCCCATGAGGGTTACTACATTGGATGGATGGTTACTACATCTGGACTTGTCACTCATGTCACTACCTCCTTGCGACTTTCAGTTTCACAACACCAGGAATTGATGAACTTTCATTTGATCTCCTGTTCCGAGTTCCCTCTCGTCCTTGGATACCCCTGGCTTCACAGCCATAACCCTCACATCGACTGGTCTGTGGGCACTATCAAGCAGTGGGGTCCTACGTGCCAAGCTACTTGTATTTTCCCGAATTCCCCGAGTTCTACTCCCGAGTCTTTAGAATCCATCGACCTGACCCGATTTCCCAAGTATTACCATGACCTCAAACTGGTATTTAGCAAACAGAGGGCCACCATGCTACCACCCCATAGACCTTATGATTGCCCCATCGAACTGTTTCCGGGCACTTGCCCTCCCAGGGGTCGGATCTTTTCCCTATCTCCACTCGAACGAGCTGCTATGGATACCTACATCAAGAACGCTCTGGAAGCAGGCCTCATGTGTCCATCCACCTCCCCGGCGGGAGCAGGGTTTTTCTTTGTGGCCAAGAAAGACGGTGGATTACGTCCTTGCATCGACTACCGGGGACTCAATGCCATAACCGTCCATAACCGTTACCCGCTACCCCTTATGGCCACAGCCTTCGAGCTGCTCCAGGAAGCAGTTGTTTTCACTAAGCTTGACCTGCGGAACGCATACCATCTTGTGCGGATCAGACCTGGTGACGAGTGGAAGACCGCTTTCAACACGCCTACTGGTCACTATGTATACTTGGTGATGCCCTTCGGCCTGACCAACGCCCCAGCGGTGTTCCAAGTGCTCATAAACGATGTGCTTAGGGATATGCTTAACATATTTGTGTTCGTTTACTTGGATGACATCCTCATCTTTTCGAGCTCTCTTCAAGAACACACTAAGCATGTCAGACAAGTACTCAAACGCCTCCTAGACAGCCATCTGTACGTTAATCCGGAAAAATGTGAATTCCATTCATCCCGAGTACAATTCCTGGGATTTGTAGTGGAACCCGGTCGAGTCCAAATGGACCCCAGGAAGGTAGGGGCGGAAGCGGATTGGCCCACCCCCAAATCCGTTAAGGAAGTTCAGCGTTTCCTGGGCTTCACTAACTTTTACCACAAGTTCATCAAGAACTTCAGCTTGGTGGCAGCCCCTCTCTCAGCTTTAACCAAGGGTGGCAATGCAGGGTTTTTGTGGGGAAGAGAAGCTGAGACGACCTTCCAAGGACTCAAGCAGCGCGTCCTCTCTGCTCCCATCCTGATACTACCGACTACGGATGAACCGTTTGTGGTGGAGGTAGACGCCTCAGAGGTTGGTGTTGGAGCTGTCCTGTCTCAGAGGGGTGAAGACAAGAAGCTTCATCCGTGCGCTTTCTTTTCACACCGGCTTACCCCGGCTGAGAGGAACTACGATGTGGGGGATCGTGAACTCCTAGCGGTTAAGATGGCATTGAAGGAATGGAGACACTGGCTCGAGGGGGCTTCTCACCCGTTTCAAGTGCTTACGGACCACAAAAATCTGGAGTATATCCAGCAGGCGAAGCGGTTGAACTCTAGACAAGCTAGATGGTCTCTTTTCTTCAATCGATTCCAGTTTATCCTCACCTATCGGCCCGGGTCGAAGAATCTCAAACCGGATGCCCTGTCCCGAGTCTACGCTCCTGCCATTCGAGATGAACCGGACCCGAAAGGAGGTCCTGCCAATCGGTTGTTTGTCCCCAAGGCAGTGAGGACTCAGGTCCTTCTGTGGGGGCACTCCTCTCGCCTCACCTGTCACCCGGGCGTAGGTCGCACATTGGAGTTCATCCAGCGTAAGTTCTGGTGGCCTACCATAAGAGAAGACGTTGCCACTTTCGTCAATGCCTGCCCCGTGTGCTGCCAGTGCAAATCTTCTCACCTCCGCCCGCAAGGACTCCTTCACCCTTTACCTGTTCCCCACAGACCCTGGTCCCATATCTCGTTGGACTTCATTACTGGCCTTCCTCCATCCCATGGCAATACTACTATCCTAGTCATTATCGACAGGTTTTCAAAGGCGGCCAGGTTCGTCCCTCTGACTAAGTTACCTTCTGCCAAGGAAACGGCTGAGTTGGTAATTAATCATGTGTTCCGAGTCTTCGGCATTCCTTAAGATATGGTTTCTGACAGAGGTCCCCAGTTCGCCTCTCGGTTTTGGAAGGCCTTCTGCCAACTCATGGGGGCTTCTGCCAGTCTATCTTCAGGGTACCATCCGGAGTCCAACGGCCAAACTGAGAGGATGAATCAAGAGCTGGAAACCACCCTCCGATGTATGACTCGTAACAACCCGTCCACATGGTCGTCCTTCATTGTTTGGGCCGAATACGCGCACAACACCTTGCGCTCCTCCTCCACTGGTATGTCCCCGCACGAGTGTCAGTTTGGCTATGCCCCTCCATTGTTCCCGGACCAGGAGGCAGAAGTCAGAGTGCCTTCAGCCTTGAAGTTCGTCAGACGCTGTCGGCTTATGTGGAGGAAGACCCGTCTTAATCTTATGCGTTCCTCACAGAGGTACCAACAACAAGCCAACAGACGTCGCCTCCACCCTGAGAGAGCTGGTAGGAACGTCAGGAGCCGTTCCTAGGGGGGGGATTCTGTCAGGATTTGGCCAGGGTTGTTCCGGTTTTTGGTCACTAGATGCCCCCATTGTGCCTTTTGACCTTTTGTTTTCCCTTGATCCCCATTATTATTTGCACCTGTGCCTCGTTTCCCCTGATTGTATTTAAACCCTTTGTTTTCCTCTGTTCTTTGCTCTGTGTTTGTATGTTAGCACCCAGCCCTAGTACTCTGAGAACTCTTGTTGATCCCGGTGGACTATCTTGTGGAATTCTGTTTTTTGTGTATGGGAGGAGAGAGACAGGGAGGGAATAAGAGAAAGAGGGAGAAGAGAGAGAGGGGGGGTGGGTTGTATATGGGAGGAGAGAGACAGGGAGGGAATAAGAAAAAGAGGGAGAAGAGAGAGGGGGGGTTGTGTATGGGAGGAGAGAGACAGGGATGGAATAAGAGAAAGAGGGAGAAGAGATAGAGTGGGGGGGTTGTGTATGGGAGGAGAGAGACAGGGAGGGAATAAGAGAAAGAGGGAGAAGAGAGAGGGGGTTGTGTATGGGAGGAGAGAAACAGGGAGGGAATAAGAGAAAGAGGGAGAAGAGAGAGAGAGAGGGGGGGGTGTTTATGGGAGGAGAGAGACAGGGAGGGAATAAGAGAAAGAGGGAGAGGAGAGAGGGGGGTTGTGTATGGGAGGAGAGAGACAGGGAGGGAATAAGAGAAAGAGGGAGAAGAGAGAGAGGGGGGTGTGTATGGGAGGAGAGAGACAGGGAGGGAATAAGAGAAAGAGGGAGAAGAGAGAGAGAGAGGGGGGGAGTTGTGTATGGGAGGAGAGAGACAGGGAGGGAATAAGAGAAAGAGGGAGAAGAGAGAGAGAGAGGGGGGTTGTGTATGGGAGGAGAGAGACAGGGAGGGAGTACGAGAGAGAGAGAGAAGAGAGAGAGAGGGGGGAGTTGTGTATGGGAGGAGAGAGACAGGGAGGGAATAAGAGAAAGAGGGAGAAGAGAGAGAGAGAGGGGGAGTTGTGTATGGGAGGAGAGAGACAGGGAGGGAATAAGAGAAAGAGGGAGAAGAGAGAGAGAGAGGGGAGGGTTGTGTATGGGAGGAGAGAGACAGGGAGGGAATAAGAGAAAGAGGGAGAAGAGAGAGAGAGGGGGGGTTGTGTATGGGAGGAGAGGGACAGGGAGGGAATAAGAGAAAGAAGGAGAAGAGAGAGAGAGGGAGAGAGAGCACAATGAATGGGTTACAGGGTTAATGTAGACAGACAGACGGTCAGATTGGGCACATTTGAACATTAACACTGACACTGAGAGGGAGCAGGCTAAGGACACGTCGGGAGAGGGAGAGGGTTGGAATACCTTACAACTATGGTACATGCATATTTGCTGGAAAAACAAGTGCATTCACTTTGTATGTTGTCTACCTCACTTGCTTTGGCAATGTTAACACATGTTTCCCATGCCAATAAAGCCCTTGAATTGAATTGAATTGAATTGAATTGAATTGAATTGAATTGAATTGAGAGTGTGTGTTAGGGACAGAGATAGAGGGAGAGCGGGAGGAGACAAAGAGTGGGAGGAGGGGGATAGAGAGAGGGGAGGAGACAGAGAGTGTGTGTTCGGGACAGAGAGAGAGGAAGGGAGGGAGGAGGGGAGAGGAGACAGAGAGTGTGGGTTCGGGACAGAGAGAGGAAGGGAGGGAGGAGGGGAGAGGAGACAGAGAGTGTGTGTTCGGGACAGAGAGAGAGGAAGGGAGGGAGGAGGGGGAGGGGGAAAGCGTGAGAGCAGGAGGAGGGGGATAGAGAGAGGGGAGGAGACAGAGAGTGAGTGACGTGGTGGTCTCTCAGGGAGAGAGACACAGTAAGTACCAAGGTCCTGAGGGATATGAAGGTAGATATACCTCAGTGTCTGCTATAAAAACTACCAGCGCATGGCCTGCAGAGACAAAGTAACAATAACAGCCACTTGTGCTCCGATACAGATCTCCTAAAGAGTAGATCACCAGTGAAAGACAATAGTTAGGAACAGAACAGCAGCAGACCAACAGCAGACCTACAAAGGGTCCGGAGGGTGTTGAAGTCTATTTAGATGCTGACGAGGACCCAGACAAGCTGAACAGAGACAGACGTTCCCATTTGAGAAAACTCTACAATGACAGTAAGTGGACTTTTCTTTAAAATTCAGCTATTGTTGTCCTTATGCAAATTGTATGAAAAGTGGTGGTGTCATATATTTTAATTTCCTCTATACCAACTGCAGAGAAATTCCATCACAAAATAGTCATAAATACATTTTTTTTATACAGCCAATATCTTCCTCACCCCACTACATCGACAGGAGGCTGATATGACATTGCACTATAGTCATATAAACATAGAACCACTGTTTTTACAAGTAGATTCATGATTTGTGTATTGTTTGACATTTTTACTGCATCGTTAGCAGCTAGTAAGTCAAGCCTTTCACTGCACCCACTATAGCATCTGCTGAACGCTTTACGCAACCAATAAACTTTGATTTGCTTTTGATTTGATTTAGCCTGCTGTCAGATGTTGCGTTGGACTTAGTTGGTTTTGGGGGTCACATTCTATGGACAATGGTATAATGTTTATAGGTCTGTAAATACAGTAACATCACTCTGACACTCGTATCTGCATAGTGAAGTGACATTGTAATATAGACATGTCTTCGTACGGGGGCGTTCAGTTGGGGGTGTCAGTGGTTGCCACGGCCACGGGTCCAGAAAGGAGCAAATAGTAGAGAGGCTTTTCAGCTTCCAGTGTTTATATCTTTACTGGTTTCACTTGTCTTTAAATCTGTTAATAGCGTTAGTCTTTGGACAGCTCATAATACTGTCATAGAGGCCAATATTTCAAATACAGCTAGCTCTTATCGACTGGGGGATTCATTGACCAATAAGGGATTCGTTCATAATCACCTCCGGTTACAAGGACACAGTGAATGTCAGGTGGGTGAGTCTGGGGCAACTGTCTTCCACCTGCTGCAGCAACAAGTTACGCAATTGGTGTCAATTGGGAAACGTCATTGGATCAGCCAAGACCTCAGAAAAAAAATTGTAGACCTCCACAGTTTTGGTTCTTCCTTGGGAGCAATTTTCAAACGCCTGAATGTACCACGTTCATCTGTACAAACAATAGTACGCAAGTATAAACACCATGGGACCACGCAGCCGTCATACCACTCAGGAAGGAGACACGTTCTGTCTCCTAGAGATGAACGTACTTTGGTGCAGAAAGTGCAAATCAATCCCAGAACAACAGCAAAGGACCTTGTGAAGATGATGGAGAAAACAGGTAGAAAAGTATCAAATACATTTAAACTCAGTTTTTCACAATTTCTGACATGTCAGAAATGGTGATAAACTGAGTTTAAATGTATTTGGCTAAGGTGTATGTAAACTTCCGACTTCAACTCTATATAGGGGATCAAACTGATGATATGATAGACACAGGGGACTGAGGAGACAGTAGGTATGTACATACAGCATGTTCTGGTTGCTCCAATGTGATCCGATCTCTCATCTCATCATTTTCTCACATTTTATGGTAATCCCTGAGGTCACTAGACATCCTGTAACAGTACATTTTATGGTAATCCCTGAGGTCGCCTGACATCCTGGAACAGTACATTTTATGGTAATCCCTGAGGTCACTGGACATCCTGTAACAGTACATTTTATGGTAATCCCTGAGGTCGCCTGACATCCTGTAACAGTACATTTTATGGTAATCGCTGAGGTCACTGGACATCCTGTAACAGTACATTTTATGGTAATCGCTGAGGTCGCTGGACATCCTGTAACAGTACATTTTATGGTAATCGCTGAGGTCGCTGGACATCCTGGAACAGTACATTTTATGGTAATCCCTGAGGTCGCTGGACATCCTGTAACAGTACATTTTATGGTAATCCCCGAGGTCGCTGGACATCCTGTAACAGTACATTTTATGGTAATCCCTGAGGTCGCTGGACATCCTGTAACAGTAAATTTTATGGTAATCCCTGAGGTCGCTGGACATCCTGTAACAGTACATTTTATGGAAATCCCTGAGGTCGCTGGACATCCTGTAACAGTACATTTTATGGTAATCCCTGAGGTCGCTGGACATCCTGGAACAGTACATTTTATGGTAATCCCTGAGGTCGCTGGACATCCTGTAACAGTACATTTTATGGTAATCCCTGAGGTCGCTGGACATCCTGTAACAGTACATTTTATGGTAATCCCTGAGGTCGCTGGACATCCTGTAACAGTACATTTTATGGAAATCCCTGAGGTCGCTGGACATCCTGTAACAGTACATTTTATGGTAATCCCTGAGGTCGCTGGACATCCTGGAACAGTACATTTTATGGTAATCCCTGAGGTCGCTGGACATCCTGTAACAGTAAATTTTATGGTAATCCCTGAGGTCGCTGGACATCCTGTAACAGTACATTTTATGGTAATCCCTGAGGTCGCTGGACATCCTGTAACAGTACATTTTATGGTAATCCCTGAGGTCGCTGGACATCCTGGAACAGTACATTTTATGGTAATCCCTGAGGTCGCTGGACATACTGTAACAGTACATTTTATGGTAATCCCCGAGGTCGCCTGACATCCTGTAACAGTACATTTTATGGTAATCCCAGAGGTCGCCTGACATCCTTTAACAGTACATTTTATGGTAATCCCTGAGGTCGCTGGACATCCTGGAACAGTACATTTTATGGTAATCCCTGAGGTCGCTGGACATCCTGTAACAGTAAATTTTATGGTAATCCCTGAGGTCGCTGGACATCCTGTAACAGTACATTTTATGGAAATCCCTGAGGTCGCTGGACATCCTGGAACAGTACATTTTATGGTAATCCCTGAGGTCGCTGGACATCTTGGAACAGTACATTTTATGGTAATCCCTGAGGTCGCTGGACATACTGTAACAGTACATTTTATGGTAATCCCCGAGGTCGCCTGACATCCTGTAACAGTACATTTTATGGTAATCCCAGAGGTCGCCTGACATCCTTTAACAGTACATTTTATGGTAATCCCTGAGGTCGCTGGACATCCTGGAACAGTACATTTTATGGTAATCCCTGAGGTCGCTGGACATCCTGTAACAGTAAATTTTATGGTAATCCCTGAGGTCGCTGGACATCCTGTAACAGTACATTTTATGGAAATCCCTGAGGTCGCTGGACATCCTGGAACAGTACATTTTATGGTAATCCCTGAGGTCGCTGGACATCTTGGAACAGTACATTTTATGGTAATCCCTGAGGTCGCTGGACATCCTGTAACAGTACATTTTATGGTAATCCCAGAGGTCGCCTGACATCCTGTAACAGTACATTTTATGGTAATCCCAGAGGTCGCCTGACATCCTTTAACAGTACATTTTATGGTAATCCCTGAGGTCGCCTGACATCCTTTAACAGTACATTTTATGGTAATCCCTGAGGTCGCCTGAAATCCTGTAACAGTACATTTTATGGTAATCCCTGAGGTCGCCTGAAATCCTGTAACAGTACATCTTATGGTGACACTGAACCATATCCACCCAAGCATACATGTATCAGCAAGTTAATCAATCAGTCGATCAATCAATCATTCAATTGATAAATCTAAATGTATTTATATTGCATTTGTCATAATGTGTTTAGTATTTATTCCCACTGCTCGTTGACCATTTTCAGTGTTGGTTGGTTATTCACCATGCAGCGTGGTAGCCTACAAGCCTAGTCAATTCCTGCTAGTGTAAAAATATATTGGAAATGAAACATCAACTCCTGTTCCCCCTATTTGACCATGTTTCCTTGTCTTCTCTGTCAGGCTGCAGCTCAGGAACTGGACGAGCTATGTTTCCTCTCAGCCCAGTCCATGTCCACTCTGGAGACCTCCGACCACTTCCAGATGGTCAAGCTGCTGGGAGAGGGATCCTACGGCAAGGTCATGCTGGCCGTCCACAAGAAGAGAGGTCAGTAAAGCACCAGAGGTCACTGTGGTGGTCCCTGGAGAGTTATGGGTTGGGCAGGCGTTATAAATGATCCCTTCCGATATTATACTTACGCTAAAACATTTATTCTGTTCTACTGAGCCACCTACTTTTTTTTTTTTTTGAACTTTACCCCATTTTTCTCCCCAATTTCATGGTATCCAATTGTTTTAGTGGCTACTATCGTGTCTCCGCTACAACACCCGTATGGTCTCGGGAGAGACGAAGGTTGAAAGTCATGCGTCCTAGGCCAATTGTGCATCACCCCACTGACCTCCCGGTCGGTTATGACAGAGCCATTGCGCGAACCCAGAGTCTCTGGTGGCACAGCTGGTGCTGCAGTACAGCGCCCTTAACGACACACCTATAATGGCTTGTTAGTGTCCACGACACACCTATAATGGCTTGTTAGTGTCCACGGCACACCTATAATGGCTTGTTAGTGTCCACGACATACCTATAATGGCTTGTTAGTGTCCACGGCACACCTATAATGGCTTGTTAGTGTCCACGACACACCTATAATGGCTTGTTAGTGTCCACGGCACACCTATAATGGCTTGTTAGTGTCCACGACACACCTATAATGGCTTGTTAGTGTCCACGACACACCTATAATGGCTTGTTAGTGTCCACGGCACACCTATAATGGCTTGTTAGTGTCCACGACATACCTATAATGGCTTGTTAGTGTCCACGGCACACCTATAATGGCTTGTTAGTGTCCACGACACACCTATAATGGCTTGTTAGTGTCCACGGCACACCTATAATGGCTTGTTAGTGTCCACGACACACCTATAATGGCTTGTTAGTGTCCACGACACACCTATAATGGCTTGTTAGTGTCCACGACACACCTATAATGGCTTGTTAGTGTCCACGACACACCTATAATGGCTTGTTAGTGTCCACGGCACACCTATAATGGCTTGTTAGTGTCCACGACATACCTATAATGGCTTGTTAGTGTCCACGGCACACCTATAATGGCTTGTTAGTGTCCACGGCACACCTATAATGGCTTGTTAGTGTCCACGACATACCTATAATGGCTTGTTAGTGTCCACGACACACCTATAATGGCTTGTTAGTGTCCACGGCACACCTATAATGGCTTGTTAGTGTCCACGACATACCTATAATGGCTTGTTAGTGTCCACGGCACACCTATAATGGCTTGTTAGTGTCCACGGCACACCAATAATGGCTTGTTAGTGTCCACGGCACACCTATAATGGCTTGTTAGTGTCCACGGCACACCAATAATGGCTTGTTAGTGTCCACGACATACCTATAATGGCTTGTTAGTGTCCACGGCACACCTATAATGGCTTGTTAGTGTCCACGACATACCTATAATGGCTTGTTAGTGTCCATGACACACCTATAATGGCTTGTTAGTGTCCACGGCACACCTATAATGGCTTGTTAGTGTCCACGACATACCTATAATGGCTTGTTAGTGTCCACGGCACACCTATAATGGCTTGTTAGTGTCCACGGCACACCAATAATGGCTTGTTAGTGTCCACGGCACACCTATAATGGCTTGTTAGTGTCCACGGCACACCTATAATGGCTTGTTAGTGTCCACGGCACACCTATAATGGCTTGTTAGTGTCCACGACACACCTATAATGGGACCCAGAGACTGAAAAACAGCTTCTATCTCAAGGCCATCAGACTGTTAAACAGCCACCACTAACATTGAGTGGCTGCTGCCAACACACTGACTCAACTCCAGCCACTTTAACAATGGGAATTGATGGGAAATGATGTAAAATATATCACTAGCCACTTTAAACAATGTTACCTAATATAATTTTTACATACCCTACATTATTCATCTCATATGTATACGTATATACTGTACTCTATATCATCGACTGCATCCTTGTGTAATACATGTATCACTAGCCACTTTAACTATGCCACTTTGTTTACATACTCATCTCATATGTATATACTGCACTTAATACCATCTACTGTATCTTGCCTATGCCGCTCTGTACCATCACTCATTCATATATCTTTATGTACATATTATTTATCCCCTTACACTTGTGAGTATAAGGTAGTAGTTTTGGAATTGTTAGCTAGATTACTTGTTGGTTATTACTGCATTGTCGGAACTAGAAGCACAAGCATTTCGCTACACTCGCACTAACATCTGCTAACCATGTGTATGTGACAAATAAAATTGGGTTTGATTTGATTTGATTTGTTAGTGTCCACAACACACCTATAATGGCTTGTTAGTGTCCACGACACACCTATAATGGCTTGTTAGTGTCCACGACACACCTATAATGGCTTGTTAGTGTCCACGACACACCTATAATGAATGGCTTGTTAGTGTCCACGACACACCTATAATGGCTTGTTAGTGTCCACGGCATACCTATAATGGCTTGTTAGTGTCCACGGCATACCTATAATGGCTTGTTAGTGTCCACGGCATACCTATAATGGCTTGTTAGTGTCCACGGCACACCAATAATGGCTTGTTAGTGTCCACGGCACACCTATAATGGCTTGTTAGTGTCCACGGCACACCTATAATGGCTTGTTAGTGTCCACGGCACACCTATAATGGCTTGTTAGTGTCCACGACACATATATAATGGCTTGTTAGTATCCACGGCACACCTATAATGGGACCCAGAGACTGAAAAACAGCTTCTATCTCAAGGCCATCAGACTGTTAAACAGCCACCACTAACATTGAGTGGCTGCTGCCAACACACTGACTCAACTCCAGCCACTTTAACAATGGGAATTGATGGGAAATGATGTAAAATATATCACTAGCCACTTTAAACAATGTTACCTAATATAATTTTTACATACCCTACATTATTCATCTCATATGTATACGTATATACTGTACTCTATATCATCGACTGCATCCTTGTGTAATACATGTATCACTAGCCACTTTAACTATGCCACTTTGTTTACATACTCATCTCATATGTACATATATACTGTACTCAATACCATCTACTGTATCTTGCCTATGCCGCTCTGTACCATCACTCATTCATATATCTTTATGTACATATTATTTATCCCCTTACACTTGTGAGTATAAGGTAGTAGTTTTGGAATTGTTAGCTAGATTACTTGTTGGTTATTACTGCATTGTCGGAACTAGAAGCACAAGCATTTCGCTACACTCGCACTAACATCTGCTAACCATGTGTATGTGACAAATAAAATTGGGTTTGATTTGATTTGATTTGTTAGTGTCCACAACACACCTATAATGGCTTGTTAGTGTCCACGACACACCTATAATGGCTTGTTAGTGTCCACGACACACCTATAATGGCTTGTTAGTGTCCACGACACACCTATAATGAATGGCTTGTTAGTGTCCACGACACACCTATAATGGCTTGTTAGTGTCCACGGCATACCTATAATGGCTTGTTAGTGTCCACGGCATACCTATAATGGCTTGTTAGTGTCCACGGCATACCTATAATGGCTTGTTAGTGTCCACGGCACACCTATAATGGCTTGTTAGTGTCCACGGCACACCTATAATGGCTTGTTAGTGTCCACGACACACCTATAATGGCTTGTTAGTGTCCACGGCACACCTATAATGGCTTGTTAGTGTCCACGGCACACCTATAATGGCTTGTTAGTGTCCACGGCACACCTATAATGGCTTGTTATCAAGGTAAAACATTGTCAAAGACTCCACCCAAGTCATAGACTGTTCTCTCTGCTACCGCACGGCAAGTGGTACCGGAGCGCCAAGTCTAGGTCCAAGAGGCTTCTAAACGGCTTCTACCCCCAAGCCATAAGACTCCTGAACATGAATCCAGACTATTTGCATTGTTCCCCCCCCTCTCCACACCACTGCCACTATGTTGTCATCTATCCATAGTCACTTTAATAACTCTACCTACATGTACAAACCACCTCAACTAACCGGTGCACCAGCACATTGACTCTTTACCGGCACCCCCTGTATATATTGTTATTTTATACTGCTGCTCTTTAATTACCTGTTACTTTTATCTCTTATTCTTATATTTTTTTTAACTGCCCTGTTGGCTAGGGGCTCGTAAGTAAGCATTTCACTATACGGGATACACATGGTATATACCTGTTGGCTAGGGGCTCGTAAGTAAGCATTTCACTGTACGGGATACACATGGTATATACCTGTTGGTTAGGGGCTCGTAAGTAAGCATTTCACTGTACGGGATACACATGGTATATACCTGTTGGTTAGGGGCTCGTAAGGTAGCATTTCACTGTACGGGATACACATGGTATATACCTGTTGGCTAGGGGCTCGTAAGGTAGCATTTCACTGTACGGGATACACATGGTATATACCTGTTGGCTAGGGGCTAGTAAGTAAGCATTTCACTGTACGGGATACACATGGTATATACCTGTTGGCTAGGGGCTCGTAAGGTAGCATTTCACTGTACGGGATACACATGGTATATACCTGTTGGCTAGGGGCTCGTAAGTAAGCATTTCACTGTACGGGATACACATGGTATATACCTGTTGGCTAGGGGCTCGTAAGTAAGCATTTCACTGTACGGGATACACATGGTATATACCTGTTGGCTAGGGGCTCGTAAGTAAGCATTTCACTGTACGGGATACACATGGTATATACCTGTTGGCTAGGGGCTCGTAAGTAAGCATTTCACTGTACGGGATACACATGGTATATACCTGTTGGCTAGGGGCTCGTAAGGTAGCATTTCACTATACGGGATACACATGGTATATACCTGTTGGCTAGGGGCTCGTAAGTAAGCATTTCACTGTACGGGATACACATGGTATATACCTGTTGGCTAGGGGCTCGTAAGGTAGCATTTCACTGTACGGGATACACATGGTATATACCTGTTGGCTAGGGGCTCGTAAGTAAGCATTTCACTGTACGGGATACACATGGTATATACCTGTTGGCTAGGGGCTCGTAAGTAAGCATTTCACTGTACGGGATACACATGGTATATACCTGTTGGCTAGGGGCTCGTAAGGTAGCATTTCACTGTACGGGATACACATGGTATATACCTGTTGGCTAGGGGCTCGTAAGGTAGCATTTCACTATACGGGATACACATGGTATATACCTGTTGGCTAGGGGCTCGTAAGTAAGCATTTCACTGTACGGGATACACATGGTATATACCTGTTGGCTAGGGGCTCGTAAGTAAGCATTTCACTGTACGGGATACACATGGTATATACCTGTTGGCTAGGGGCTCGTAAGTAAGCATTTCACTGTACGGGATACACATGGTATATACCTGTTGGCTAGGGGCTCGTAAGTAAGCATTTCACTATACGGGATACACATGGTATATACCTGTTGGCTAGGGGCTCGTAAGTAAGCATTTCACTGTACGGGATACACATGGTATATACCTGTTGGCTAGGGGCTCGTAAGTAAGCATTTCACTATACGGGATACACATGGTATATACCTGTTGGCTAGGGGCTAGTAAGGTAGCATTTCACTATACGGGATACACATGGTATATACCTGTTGGCTAGGGGCTCGTAAGTAAGCATTTCACTGTACGGGATACACATGGTATATACCTGTTGGCTAGGGGCTAGTAAGTAAGCATTTCACTGTACGGGATACACATGGTATATACCTGTTGGCTAGGGGCTCGTAAGTAAGCATTTCACTGTACGGGATACACATGGTATATACCTGTTGGCTAGGGGCTCGTAAGTAAGCATTTCACTGTACGGGATACACATGGTATATACCTGTTGGTTAGGGGCTCGTAAGTAAGCATTTCACTGTACGGGATACACATGGTATATACCTGTTGGCTAGGGGCTCGTAAGTAAGCATTTCACTGTACGGGATACACATGGTATATACCTGTTGGCTAGGGGCTCGTAAGTAAGCATTTCACTGTACGGGATACACATGGTATATACCTGTTGGTTAGGGGCTCGTAAGTAAGCATTTCACTGTACGGGATACACATGGTATATACCTGTTGGTTAGGGGCTCGTAAGTAAGCATTTCACTGTACGGGATACACATGGTATATACCTGTTGGCTAGGGGCTCGTAAGTAAGCATTTCACTGTACGGGATACACATGGTATATACCTGTTGGTTAGGGGCTCGTAAGTAAGCATTTCACTGTACGGGATACACATGGTATATACCTGTTGGTTAGGGGCTCGTAAGTAAGCATTTCACTGTACGGGATACACATGGTATATACCTGTTGGCTAGGGGCTCGTAAGTAAGCATTTCACTGTACGGGATACACATGGTATATACCTTTTGGTTAGGGGCTCGTAAGTAAGCATTTCACTGTACGGGATACACATGGTATATACCTGTTGTATTCGGCGCATGTGACTAATAACATTTTATTTCTGGTTCTAGTGAAATATAGGTCTGAAGGGGTCTGGGGTTACAGTTCAGAGGATAAAACTACACGTGAACAGTGAGTGTAGAGGTGTCTTTAAATAGTGTCAACTTAACTGTTAGCATGAGTGTTGCTGTTATGAAGTGCTTTACTACATTCTTGGGGATACAGTTGCTGTGGGGTATCCTCAGGGGAGAATGACTGCCCTTTCTCATTGAAGCCACGCAGGGTTGGATGGGTTACTTTCTAAATGTCGTATATAACAGTTACTAGTTACCTGTCCAAAATTGTAATCTGTAACTTTTGGATTACACAAACTCAGTAATCTGATTACTTTCCCCTAAAGAAGCGTTAAAAGAAGACAAACTATCCATCAAACGTATTGTTTTGTGTCATCATAGAGGTCTCTGACTTGTGGTCAGACTCATTGGGTGGAACAAACGTAAACATACACCGTTCTTCAATGCTGAATTATTTTTATCTTTATTTAACTAGTCAGTTAAGAACAAATTCCTCATTTCAATGACAGCCTAGGAACAGTGGGTTAACTGCCTTGTTCAGGGGCAGAACGACAGATTTGAACCTTGTCAGCTCGGGGATTCTAACTTTCTACTTTTCGGTTACTAGCCCAACACTCTAACCACTAAGCTACCCTGCCTATGTCATTGACAAAACAGAAAGGTGTCATATTGTATTTTTTCGCAAGCATCCTTTCTGTATTGAAAAATAATCCAAGAAGTAATCATCTAGTTTTTCAAAATATATGTATTCTGATTACAATATTTTTGCAGACAATGTAATTTCTTAGTTTGTTTTTTTAACCAGTTCTCCGCAACCCTGAAACCCCGGAAGTTCAAGGCTGACCGCATTACTGCAGGCATTGTCAGCAGAAAATGGGATCCCCATGATAGTGAATGGAAAATTGCCAATCTTGGTGGTGTATCTTTGTGTAAATAAAAAACGTTGTCACTTGATCGATGGCTTTATCCATTCATAAACAGTCATTGGATTTCCTCTATCTAAATCCCAGGGAATAGGGAAGTAATGTAATTTCCTCTATCTAAATCCCAGGGAATAGGGAAGTAATGTAATTTCCTCTATCTAAATCCCAGGGAATAGGGAAGTAATGTAATTTCCTCTATCTAAACCCCAGGGAATAGGGAAGTAATGTAATTTCCTCTATCTAAACCCCAGGGAATAGGGAAGTAATGTAATTTCCTCTATCTAAACCCCAGGGAATAGGGAAGTAATGTAATTTCCTCTATCTAAACCCCAGGGAATAGGGAAGTAATGTAATTTCCTCTATCTAAACCACAGGGAATAGGGAAGTAATGTAATTAGACATCCCCGGGGCTATATGGAATCTGACAGGATGTTTTTATGTTATCAATGTGGTCACAGTGATGACAACATGATTTACTATATAATTGATCTATTGATGTTTTGGTGCAGTATTTGACTTGATTTTATTGTCTAAATAATTTATTGGGCCTCTCCTCCTCTCCATCAGGCACTCCCATGGCTCTGAAGTTCTTCCCCCGCCAGTCCACATCCCTCTTCTCTTTCCTGCGTGAATACAACCTCTCCCTTTCTTATTGCACTCATCCCTCTCTCACCCGGGCCCTGGGTATCTTCTTCTCCACCCCCTGCTACTACGTCTTCGCCCAGCAGGCTGGTCTCTATGGAGACCTCTACAGTGTCATCGTGTCAGAGGTCAGTTAGAATCATACATCTGTTTACAATCTCTGAGTCAGTCATACATGAGAGGTGTTTCATTCCAATTTCAAAGCACTAAAGCTAAGTGCACAACACAGACCCAGTATTGTAATTCCTCCGAGGTCTGACCTCTGTCTGCCACCACCTCTACTGTTCCATATTGACCTGGTCCCAGTTGCCCTCTTCCCCTGTCAGTGAGTACATGATAAAGACTTCATTGGAATCTCTCCAGTGGCCACCACCTCGTCCCCTCTAGTGACTCTTTGTTTGTGTCGGTCTATGCCAGTAACCTACAGTGGATGATAAGCTTGCATCCTCTTCAAGACCCTGGTGCTTGCCAACAGAGCAGCAAGAGGAACTGCACCTCCTTACCTTCAGGCTATGTTCAAACCCTACATCCCAACCTGAGCACTTCGTTCTGCCACCTCTGGTCTCTTGGGCCTCCCACCCCTACAGGAGGGAAGGTCCTGTCAAAGCTCTTCTCTGTCCTGGCATCCCAATGGTGGAACAACTTTTACCCTATAGTCATGCCCATTTTTTAAAAATGTCTGAAACCCTACCTCTTTGAAGAGTATCTTAAATAACTCTAAACGGTGCCCCCTCCCCCCACCTCTTTTCACCCTAGCACTGACTTTGCTGGTAAATGCTTTGTCGAGGGAAAATGTCCTTGATACGATTGTGATGTGTTGTTGTCTCACCTAGATACTGTATCTTCAGCACTAATTGTAAGACGCCCTGAAGAAGAGCATCTGCTAAATGTCTAACTTGTAAATGTGAAAAATTACAGTGTTTGCTGTCACCGATCCATTTAGCATCTTTGGGTGGGACGAGGACAACGTGATAGAACAGTGGTTCCCAAACATTTTTGTATCGTGACCCACATAAAGCTTTTTGTGTGACCTAACTAGTAAACTGAACCTAGCAGCCGCCTATGTTGAACCATGACCCAAAAGGAATCCAGGTCATACCATTTATGAAACAATGGTATAGAGTATAATGTTGATTCTCTCTCTGTGTCCAGGTGGGTGTAGATGAAGAGTGTGTCCAGAGGGTGATGTCTCAGCTGAGTGGTGCCGTCTCACACCTCCACTCCATGGGCTTCGTCCACCGGGACATCAAACCAGAGAACATCTTCCTGTGTGACCGCACCTGTAACTGGGTCAAACTGGGTGACTTCGGCCTGGCTCGCCCCACTGGCTGCACTATCCGTGCCGTCTGGTACGACTCACCCTTCTGCACACCTGAGGTGGAAGAGGCCAAAGAGTCTGAGAAAGTGAGGGAGCAGAGAGAGGAGGATGGAGAGGAGGAGGAGAACATGTGGATCACAGTGGAGACCACTATAGACAGCTGGGCCCTGGGCGTGCTGGTCTACTGCCTGCTGACGGGATGCTTTCCCTGGGAAGAGACCACGCACAACGACCCCGCCTACAGGAAGTACAAGGAGTGGTACGACCGCGAGATGGAGAGGGAGGAAAGGAGCGAGGGACTGAGAGGGGAGCAGGAAGTAATTTGGTGTGAAGGTGAAAGGGAAAAGGACAATATCCTGAGCCTGGAGATGAATCAGAAGTCGAACCCTGTGGCCCCACAGTTTGAAGGCTTCAGCCCACTGTTGATGTCTCTTTTCAGAGAGCTGCTTAACCCACAACCCAGGCTTCGAGGAGGCCCTGACGAGATCCTCAGCTACCTGGGTGGGCCGTGGTTGATGGAGACGGAGAGAGAGGAGAAGAGGAAAGCAGAAGAGGTAGAGAAGGAGGCCAGGAAAATAAGAGAGGCAGGAACGGTGGAGGAAGGGAGGGAGAGGGAGGGAAGAGGGGAGAGATAAAGTGTTTCATACTAGACAGGTTCGAGAATTTTTAAGATGTACTGTACATTTTCAAAGAGAATATTTGCTTTATAGAGGTTGACATTCAGAATATTTTGCTGAACATTTCTTACTCTGTATTGATAGAATTTAGATGACTTTATTTTGATATTGCTGTATGTTTGACCTTGTAATAGTTCTCTACAGTGTAGTGCAACTTAATATAATGTGTGTGTGTGAGCGTGCATGTGCCATACCTGCCTGTGTATGTGCGTGCTTGAACATGATAGTGAGTGTGCATGTGGGCTTAGGGGCAGCTAGCCTCTTAAGAGAATACATGAATTAGTTCTCCTTCAACACACAGGCTGTATTATAATGATCTATGACACTTTATGTTGTAAAAATATCTGAATAAACCAGTTTGTATTTATATACATGTCATGCTTCTCTATGTTTGTCTAATACACTTTTTCTTGTATTCTTTTTAAATAATACATTTTCCAATATGCAAACCTAGGGATTTTGTCAAAAATCAGCAAAACAACTAGGTTATCCACAAGTGTACCTGGCTCCACGAGGGCACTAAAGGGGGCTTCGTCCCCTCAGTTCAAACTTTAGCCAACTCAGTTTTCATTTTACGTCACTATATAAAAATAGCAAAAAAGTTACAAGCAGTGTGTGTATGGGGCTATGGAAAGCTACTGGAGCGGTTAAATCAAATCCTATTTTATGCTCAGAATACAACAGGTGTAAAAGTAAAAAATACAAATAGCAAAGAATAAAAAAGCAGCAGTAAAATAGCATTAGAGAGGCTGTATACAGGAGGTATAGGTACAGCAGGAGGTATCGTGAGAGGCTGTATACAGAAGGTACTGGTACAGCAGGAGGTACTGGTACAGCAGGAGGTATCGAGAGAGGCATGACTCCTTTGAGTTTCCATAAAAAAACGGGGGAAAACGCTTCTCTTCTCTGTGGTAGGATGTGAATAACGTGATGTAATATTTGATTTTGATGTATAAGGGCGGGGTCAAGTTGATGGTCTAACGGACCTTTCTGGTCCTCTGCTGTTCCTATGGGTGGAGCTCTGAGGGGTGTCTTCCTTATGATGGTGTGAGGTTTTCATCCCGACGTTTCCCAGTTCAAAACAACTGGGAATGACGTCAGTGATCTTCAGGTCGGAAAGTCGGAGCTCCAGAAAGAGGCTCGAGTTCCCGAGTTGGAATTCCGACTTGGATGACCGTTCAGAACGATTTTTCCCAGTTGGAGTTCTTCCCTTACCTGCTTCAGCAAAGGCAGGCCACCACATTGCCAAAAGATTAGTGGACAGTGTTTAGGGGGGGGAAGTGTTCATCTGCCTCAAGGCAACTGTGTCAGGCGGTGGGTAACTGGTGCAGTGAATCAGGTGCAGGAGAGCAGAAATTAGTGTATAAGGTATTTAATTCCATGACAGCACCAGTATACAGACAATACTCAAGGTGCGCAGAAATACCGGTCACTCGAAAATAATGGCCGTAAATACATAACCCGGCAAACATAACCAGCCGACAAGTACCGACATGAACAATCAATAAACACGCACAATAACATGTGGGAAACAGAGGGTTAAATAATGAACATGTAATTGGGGAAAAGAAACCAGGTGTGTAGAAAACAAAGACAAAACAAATGGAAAATGAAAAGTGGATCGGCGATGGCTAGTAGACCGGTGACGTCAACCGCCGAACGCCGCCCGAACAAGGAGAGGGACCGACTTCGGTGGATGTCTTGACAAACTGCTATGTTATTCCTTTATTTGCTCCGCCAAACCAAATGGACATATCATGTTAATCAATATGTATCATGTACCCAGTGCTCGTTTAGAATGAGGCGCACCGTTTGAGTGTGTCAAGAACTGCAGCCTACTTGACACAACTGTGGAAAGCATTGGAGTCAACATGGGCCAGCATCCCTGTGGAACACTGTCGACACCATATACAGAGCCTTCGGGAAAGTATTCAGACTCCATATTTTGTTACGTTACAGCCTTAGTATAAAATGTATTAAATAAAAAAAATCCTCAGCAATCTACACACACTACCCCATAATGACAAGGCAAAAACAGCTTTACATTTTTTTGTGCAAATCTATAAAAAGAAAAACAGAAATACCTTATTTACAAAAGTATTCAGATCCTTTGCTATGAGACTCGAAATTGAGGTCATGTGCATCCTGTTTCCATTGATCATCCTTGAGATGTTTCTACAACTTTATTGGAGTCCATCTGTGGTAAATTAAATTGATTGGACATGATTTGGAAAGGCACAGTTGACAGTGCATGTCAGAGCAAAAATCAAGCCATGAGGTCGAAGGAATTGTCCATAGAGCTCAGAGACAGGATTGTGTCGAGGCACAGATCTGGGGAAGGGTACCAAAAAATGTCTGCAGCATTAAAGGTCCCCAAGAACACAGTGGCCTTCATCATTCTTAAATGGATGAAATTTGGAACCACTAAGACTCTTCCTAGAGCTGTTCGCCCGGCCAAACTGAGCAGTCGAAGGAGAAGGGCCTTAGTCAGGGAGGTGAACAAGAACCCGATTGTCACTCTGACAGAGCTCTAGAGTTCCTCTGTGGAGATGGGAGAACTTTCCAGAAGGACAACGATCTCTACAGCACTCCACCAATCAGGCCTTTATGGTAGAGTGGCCAGACGGAATCCACTCCTCAGTAAAAAGGACACATGACAGCCTGCTTGGAGTTTGCCAAAAGGCATCTAAAGACTCTCAGACCATAAGAAATAAGATTCTCTGGTCTGATGAAACCAAGATTGAACTCTTTGGCCTGAATGTCAAGCGTCACCCATGGAGGAAACCCGGCAACATCCCTACAGTGAAGCATGGTGGTGGCAGCATCATGTTGTGGGGATGTTTTTCAGCGGCAGAGAATGGGAGACTAGTCAGGATCGAGGCAAAGTACAGAGAGATCCTTGATGAAAACCTGCTCCAGAGCGCTCAGGACCTCAAACGAGGGTGAAGATTCACCTTCCAACAGGACAACGACCCTAGGCACACAGCCAAGCCAATGCAGGAGTCTTTGAATGTCCTTGAGTGGCCCAGCCAGAGCCAGGACTTGAACCCAATTGAACATCTCTGGAGAGACCTGAAAATTACTGTGCAGCAACACTCCGATGTGCAGTCCAAACCTCTCTTCCAATAACAGCTTTTTCCGTGTCGCCTCCCCACCCAGAATTTGTCATTATGCGGTATTGTGTGTAGATTGATGTGATTTAAAAAAAAAATACATTTTAGAATAAGGCTGTAATGTCACAAAATGTGGAAAAAGTCAAAGGAATATTTTCCAATTTTTGGGGAAAATGTATGTGTTTTTTTGTGTATCTACCTGCCAAGACTCTCCACTTATCAATTAGCTAGCTGGCTATATCTGGCACATTTACAAAAATGTTGATTGATGTGCAGTCCAAAACTCTGTGCCAATAGCAGCTTTTTCAGTGTTGCCTCCCCACCCAGAAATGGCTCTTTGCTAAGAAGCTATTTTTGTTTATTTTTGACTGTTTACATGTTTTTTAAATATCACCTTTATTATTTATACAAGTAAGTCAATTAAGAACTAATTCTTATTTACAAAGATGATCTGTCAAACATCAATAAACAACAGTTTCCCTTTACATATCTATATACACATCAATAAACAACAGTTTCCCTTTACATATCTATATACACATCAATAAACAGTTTCACTATACATATCTATAATCACATCAATAAACAACAGTTTCCCTTTACATATCTATAATCACATCAATAAACAGTTTCCCTTTACATATCTATAATCACATCAATAAACAACAGTTTCCCTTTACATATCTATATACACATCAATAAACAACCATTACACTATATATATATATATATCTATATACACATCAATAAACAACAGTTTCCCTTTACATATCTATATACACAACAATAAACAACAGTTTTACTATACATATCTATATACACACCAATAAACAACAGTTTCCCTTTACATATCTATATACACATCAATAAACAACAGTGTAATGTAGTTCGTCTGTTGTTTGTAGAGAGTCAGACCGAAATGCAGCGTGTAAGTTACTCATGACTTTTAATAAAGAAAAATGCGGTACATGAAAATAACTGAAAATACAAAAACAACAAAGGAGTGAAACTAATACAGCCTATCTGGTGACTAACACAGAGACAGGTACAATCGCCCACGAAATACAACGCGCACTCAAGCTACCTAAATACGGTTCCCAATCCGAGACAACTAGAATCAGCTGACTCCAATTAGGAATCGCCTCAGGCAGCCAAGCCTAACTAGACACACCCCTACTAATACACACTCCCAATTAATACAAACCCCAATACGAAATACAACATATAAACCCATGTCACACCCTGGCCTACACAAACATATAACAAAAACACAAGATACAATGACCAAGACGTGACAGAACCCCCCCCCTAAGGTGCGGACTCCGGGACGCACCTCAAGAGCATAGGGAGGGTCCGGGTGGGCGTCTGTCCATGGTGGCGGTTCTGGCTCGGGACGTGGACCCCACTCCATAAATGTCCTAGTTCCTCCCCTTCGCATCCTAGGATAATCCACCTTCTCCGCCGACCATGGCCTAATAGTCCTCACCCTAATCCCCACATAACTGAGGGGCAGCTCGGGACAGAGGGGCAGCTCGGGACAGAGGGGCAGCTCGGGACAGAGGGGCAGCTCGGGACAGAGGGGCAGCTCGGGACAGAGGGGCAGCTCGTGACAGAGGGGCAGCTCAGGACAGAGGGGCAGCTCAGGATAGAGGGGCAGCTCAGGATAGAGGGGCAGCTCAGGATAGAGGGGCATCTCAGGACAGCAGGGCAGCTCGGGACAGAGGGGCATCTCGGGACAGAGGGGCAGCCCGGGACAGAGGGGCAGCCCGGGACCGAAGCAGCCCAGTACTGAGGGGAAGCCCGGTACTGAGAGGGAGCCCAGTACTGAGGGGAAGCCTAGTACTGAAAGGAAGCTCAGTACTGAGAGGAAGCTCAGGCAGGTAGTAGGCTCCGGTAAATCCTGGCTGGCTGGTGGACCTGGATGATTCAGGTTGTCTGGCCGATCTAGAAGATCTTGGCAGACTGGCACTTCTGGCGGATCCTGGCAGACTGGCACTTCTGGCGGATCCTGGCAGACTGTCCTTCTGTAGCTCAGTTGGTAGAGCATGGCGCTTGTAACGCCAGGGTAGTGGGTTCGATTCCCGGGACCACCCATACGTAGAATGTATGCACACATGACTGTAAGTCGCTTTGGATAAAAGCGTCTGCTAAATGGCATATATTGGTGACGCTGGGCCGACTGGCGGCGCTGGGCAGACAGGAGACTCCGGCAGCGCAGGAGAGGAGAAAAGCACTGGCTGTGCTGAACAGGCGATGCGCACTGGACGCGCTGGGCCGACTGGGAGCACTGGTGGTGCTGGACAGACAGGAGACTCCGGCAGCGCAAGAGAGGAGAAAGGCTCTGGCTGCGCTAAACAGGCGGGAGACTCCGATAGCGCAGGAGAAGAGAACAGCTCTAGTTGCGCTAAACAAGCGGGAGACTCCGGCAGCGCAGGAGGGGAGAAAAGCACTGGCTGCGCTGAACAGGCGAGGCGCACTGGAGGCCTGGTGCGTGGTGCTGAACTGGTGGTACTGGCGCGTGACTTTCCGGTTTCTCATACTTGCGCTTTCCCCGTTACCTTCGGTTCTTGCTCTGTATAACCATGCTTTCCTTTTCGATTCCATATGTGTATAGCCCTCTTCGCATTGCTGTAGGGAATCCCAGGCGGGCTCCTGCACTCGCTCTGGGTCGGCCGCCCACCTGTCGAATCCCACGTCGTATAATCCCTGCTTCTGCCGTCCATAACGTCCTCCTTTAGATCCTGCCAGTTCACACGCTGCTCGGTCTGTGAATGGTGGTGGGTGATTCTGTAATGTAGTTCGTCTGTTGTTTGTAGAGAGTCAGACCGAAATGCAGCGTGTAGGTTACTCATGACTTTTAATAAAGAAAAATGCGGTACATGAAAATAACTGAAAATACAAAAACAACAAAGGAGTGAAACTAATACAGCCTATCTGGTGACTAACACAGAGACAGGTACAATCGCCCACGAAATACAACGCGCACTCAAGCTACCTAAATACGGTTCCCAATCCGAGACAACTAGAATCAGCTGACTCCAATTAGGAATCGCCTCAGGCAGCCAAGCCTAACTAGACACACCCCTACTAATACACACTCCCAATTAATACAAACCCCAATACGAAATACAACATATAAACCCATGTCACACCCTGGCCTACCCAAACATATAACAAAAACACAAGATACAATGACCAAGGCGTGACAAACAGTTACCCTTTACATATCTATATACACATCAATAAACAACAGTTTTACTATACATATCTATATACACATCAATAAGCAACAGTTTTACTATACATATCTATATACACATCAATAAACAACCATTACACTATATATATCTATATACATATCAATAAACAACAGTTTCTCTTTACATATCTATATACACATCAATAAACAACAGTTTCTCTTTACATATCTATATACACATCAATAAACAACCATTACACTATATATATCTATATACATATCAATAAACAACAGTTTCTCTTTACATATCTATATATACATCAATAAACAACAGTTTCTCTTTACATATCTATATACACATCAATAAACAACCATTACACTATATATATCTATATACATATCAATAAACAACAGTTTCTCTTTACATATCTATATATACATCAATAAACAACAGTTTCTCTTTACATATCTATATACACATCAATAAACAACCATTACACTATATATATCTATATACATATCAATAAACAACAGTTTCTCTTTACATATCTATATATACATCAATAAACAACAGTTTCTCTTTACATATATATATATACATCAATAAACAACAGTTTCTCTTTACATATCTATATACACATCAATAAACAACAGTTTCTCTTTACATATCTATATACACATCAATAAACAACAGTTTCTCTTTACATATCTATATACACATCAATAAACAACAGTTTCTCTTTACATATCTATATACACATCAATAAACAACAGTTTCTCTTTACATATCTATATACACATCAATAAACAACAGTTTTACTATACATATCTATAATCACATCAATAAACAACAGTTTTACTATACATATCTATAATCACATCAATAAACAACAGTTTTACTATACATATCTATATACACATCAATAAGCAACAGTTTTACTATACATATCTATATACACATCAATAAACAACCATTACACTATATATATCTATATACATATCAATAAACAACAGTTTCTCTTTACATATCTATATACACATCAATAAACAACAGTTTTACTATACATATCTATATACACATCAATAAGCAACAGTTTTACTATACATATCTATATACACATCAATAAACAACCATTACACTATATATATCTATATACATATCAATAAACAACAGTTTCTCTTTACATATCTATATACACATCAATAAACAACCATTACACTATATATATCTATATACATATCAATAAACAACAGTTTCTCTTTACATATCTATATACACATCAATAAACAACCATTACACTATATATATCTATATACATATCAATAAACAACAGTTTTACTATACATATCTATAATCACATCAATAAACAACAGTTTTACTATACATATCTATATACACATCAATAAACAACAGTTTTACTATACATATCTATAATCACATCAATAAACAACAGTTTTACTATACATATCTATATACACATCAATAAACAACAGTTTTACTATACATATCTATATACACACCAATAAACCACAGTTTCACTATACATATCTATAATCACATCAATAAACAACAGTTTTACTATACATATCTATATACACATCAATAAACAACAGTTTTACTATACATATCTATAATCACATCAATAAACAACAGTTTTACTATACATATCTATATACACATCAATAAACAACAGTTTTACTATACATATCTATATACACATCAATAAACCACAGTTTCCCTTTACATATCTATATACACATCAATAAACAACAGTTTTACTTTACATATCTATATACACATCAATAAACAAGTTTCACTATACATATCTATATACACATCAATAAACATCCATTACACTATATATATCTATATACACTTCAATAAACAACAGTTTCACTATACATATCTACAATCACATCAATAAACAACAGTTTCCCTTTACATATCTATAATCACATCAATAAACAACAGTTTCACTATACATATCTATATACACATCAATAAACATCCATTACACTATATATATCTATATACACATCAATAAACAACAGTTTCACTATACATATCTATAATCACATCAATAAACAACAGTTTCCCTTTACATATCTATAATCACATCAATAAACAACAGTTTTACTTTACATATATATATACACATCAATAAACAACAGTTTCAATATACATATCTATATACACATATCATATTTTCTATATTTGACCAAGCCTTGGTCCAGGCCTTGGCCCAGCCTTGACCCAGCCTTGACCAAGCCTTGGCCGAGGCCTTGGAATTTTTCCTATTTTGTTGCCTTACAACCTTGAATTCAGATAGATTTTTGGAGGGTTTGTATCATTTGATTTACACAACATGCCTACCACTTTTAAGATGTAAAATATTTTTTATTGTGAAGCTAACAGGAAATAACAGGTGCATAACTATTCACCCCGCCAAAGTCAATACTTTGTAGAGCCACCTTTTGCAGCAATTACAGATGCAAGTCTCTGAGGGTTATGTCTCTATAAGCTTGGCACATCTAGCGACTGGGATTTTTGCCAATTTTTCAAGGCAAAACTGCTCCGGCTCCTTCAAGTTGGATGGGTTCCGCTGGTGTACAGCATTCTTTAAGTCATACCACAGATTATCAATTGGATTGAGGTCTGGGCTTTGAGTAGGCCATTCTAAGACATTTAAATGTTTCCCCTTAAACCACGTGAGTGTTGCTTTAGCAGTATGCTTAGTGTCATTGTCCTGCTGGAAGGTGAACCTCCGTCCCAGTCTCAAATCTCTGGAAGACTGAAACAGGTTCCCCTAAAGAATTTCCCTATATTTAGCGCCATCCACCACTCCTTCAATTCTGACCAGTTTCCCAGTCCTTGCCGATGAAAATCATGTTGTTCTCGGGCTGATGAGAGGTGTTGGGTTTGCACCAGACATAGCGCTTTCCTTGATGGCCAAAAAGCTCAATTTTAGTCTCATCTGACAAGAATACCTTCTTCCATATGTTTGGGGAGTCTCCCATATGCCTTTTGGTGAAACAAGCGTGTTTGCAATTTTTTTTCTTTAAGCAATGGCTTTTTCTGGCAACTCTTCCAGCACTGTGGAGTGTATGGCTTAAAGTGGTCCTATGCACAGATACTCCAGTCTCCGCTGTGGAGCTTTGCAGCTCCTTCAGGGTTATCTTTGGTCTCTTTGTTGCCTCTTTGATTAATGCTCTCCTTGCCTGGTCGGTGAGTTTTGGTGGGCGGCCCTCACTTGGCAGGTTTGTTGTGGTGCCATATTCTTTTCATTTTTTAATAATGGATTTAATGGTGCTCCGTGGGATGTTCAAAGTTTCTGATATTTTTTTATAACTCAAACCTGAGCTGTCCGCAACCTGTTTGGAGAGCTCCTTGGTCTTCATAGTTCCGCTTGCTTGGTGGTGCCCCTTGCTTAGTGGTGTTGCAGACTCTGGGGCCTTTCAGAACAGGTGTATATATACTGAGATCATGTGACAGATCATGTGACACTTAGATTGCACACAGGTGGACTTTATTTAACCAATTATATGACTTCTGAAGGTAAGATCTTATTTGCGGGCTTCATAGCAAAGTTTGTGAATACGTATGCACGCACCACTTCTCCGTTTTACATTTTTAAACATTTTTTGAAACAAGTAATTTTATTCATTTCACTTCGCCAATTTGGACTATTTTGTATATGTCCATTACATGAAATCCAAATAAAAATCTATTTACATTACAGGTTGTAATACAACAAAATAGGAAAAACGCCAAGGGGTGTGAATACTTTTGCAAGGCACTGTGGCTGATAGAGGAAATGTCAGAGTAATACATTATGAAGAAAGCTTGTTGGAATTTAAAACATTTCTCATCATGATTATTTGAGGATCAGTGTTAATCTGTTTGGTATCGCTAATAAATGCAGTAGGACAGTGATCACTGAGATCATTGAAAACAATCACAGTAAGGTATTGAATTGTTACCCAGAAATGATTTGATATTGAGATAAAAACAGCTGCATTGGACCTTTAAGACCTTGGGACAGGATGAAGCCAGTACTGTAACTAAAGATGTGGACACACACACACACACACACACACACACACACACACACACACACACACACACACACACACACACACACACACACACACACACACACACACACACACACACACACACACACACACACACACACACACACACACACACACACACACTTGGCTACCATTAGCAGTAAATAATACCTAATACCCTGGCTGTTCCAAGCTCAGTATTCAATCTCATATGGCCCCTATCTGCCCTCTTCACCCACGTTAGGAATTAGAGCTTATCGGGGTGTTTCATTAAAAGCAGGTCAATCAGGCACCATCATTACACTGCTGATGTTAGCAACAACTGACTCTAACACCTAACTACAGGACAGGCTCCTTTTAAAGTTATGTCACTGCCACAACTGACGAATATAATAACCTGCTGTGGAGAGATCTGCCTCCATGACCCTTGACCTTGACCTGCTTAACTGTCCCCCTGAGTACAATAACTATACCCTGCAGCAGAAGGAACTCTGGACCTGTCCCATTTCTGTCACTGAGAATGATGCCAACAGATGAAAAATGACCTCCCTGAATGTTACCCTAATAGCCCAGACCCAACCATGCCATGCTGTTAGCCTGTCAGTAGCCTATGTAGACCTGACCCCTAATTGAATGCAAAGCCAATGCTACCAGTTACGTAGCAGCATTTATTGGTTGCGCAGACTGAACTGTATACCAATTAACACAAATAGAAAAACTACAAATCCACAGCGTGTGTGAGTGTGTGCGTTCATTTGTGTGTGTGTGCATATATGTGCTTGTGTGTTTGTGTGTGCATGCGTGCATGGGAGTGTGTATGTGTGTGTCAGGAAGGGAGGTCTGTGCTAACCCCAGCTAAGGGCCACTCCAGATGACTTTATAAATAGACCCCAGGCCCATCTATTTACACAACACATACATCATCAGCTCCGGGGGCTACACTGCCTCTCTGCCTCCCTCTCTCCCTGGCTCCCTCCCTCCCTCTCTACTTCTCTCCCTCTCTGCCTCCCTCTCTCCCTGGCTCCATCCCTCCCTCTCTACTTCTCTCCCTCTCTGCCTCCCTCTCTCCCTGGCTCCCTCCCTCCCTCTCTACTTCTCTCCCTCTCTGCCTCCCTCTCTCCCTGGCTCCCTCCCTCCCTCCCTCCCTCTCTACTTCTCTCCCTCTCTGCCTCCCTCTCTCCCTGGCTCCCTCCCTCTCTACTTCTCCCCCTCTCTACTTCTCTCCCTCTCTGCCTCCCTCCCCCTCTCTACTTCCCTCCCTCTCTACATCTCTCACTCTCTGCCTCCCTGTCTCCCTGGCTCCCTCCCTCCCTCTCTACATTCTTTCCCTCTCTGCCTCCCTCTCTCCCTGGCTCCCTCCCTCCCCCTCTCTACTTCCCTCCCTCTCTACTTCTCTCCCTCTCTGCCTCCCTCTCTCCCTGGCTCCCTCCCTCTCTACTTCTCTCCCTCTCTGCCTCCCTCTCTCCCTGGCTCCCTCCCTCTCTACTTCTCTCCCTCTCTGCCTCCCTCTCTCCCTGGCTCCCTCCCTCCCCCTCTCTACTTCCCTCCCTCTCTACTTCTCTCCCTCTCTGCCTCCCTCTCTCCCTGGCTCCCTCCCTCTCTACTTCTCTCCCTCTCTGCCTCCCTCTCTCCCTGGCTCCCTCCCTCTCTACTTCTCTCCCTCTCTGCCCCCCTCTCTCCCTGGCTCCCTCCCTCCCTCTCTACTTCTCTCCCTCTCTGCCTCCCTCTCTCCCTGGCTCCCTCCCTCTCTACTTCTCTCCCTCTCTGCCTCCCCCTCTCTACTTCCCTCCCTCTCTACTTCTCATCCTCTCTGCCTCCCTCTCTCCCTGGCTCCCTCCCTCTCTACTTCTCTCCCTCTCTGCCTCCTCTCCCTGGCTTCCTCTCTCTTTACCACTCTACCTCTCCATACCTTAAAGCACAATTTGGCCAAATAGTTTGACCTTCTGCTATTGGTTCTCTCACACTCGCTTTCTCTCCCTGGCTCCCTCCCTCCCTCTCTACTTCTCTCCCTCTCTGCCTCCTCTCCCTGGCTTCCTCTCTCTTTACCACTCTACCTCTCCATACCTTAAAGCACAATTTGGCCAAACAGTTTGACCTTCTGCTATTGGTTCTCTCACACTCTCTTTCTCTCTCTTCCTCCCTCCCTTTCTCACTCTGTACCTTTCCTCCTCTCCAAAACTCGCAAGGCAGCCTGACTTAGACTCTAGTGGTTGTTCAACAGTTTGTCCATTCTCTCTATCATGGCACCCCTTCTCGCTCTTCTCTTGCACTTTCTCCCCCTTTATCTTTACCTTATGCTTTTTTGTTTCCTCTCATTTTTTAACTTATTACATCTTGTTCCCACTCTAGTCTTAAAAAATGCACTCTTTCTCTTCTTTGCCTTCTGTCTCTGCAGGTCACTGCTTACTTGGGCCAGTAACAGCTGGTGTAGTCTAGAGTTCTGTATGCAAGTTGTGGACATCCTACAGTGCCTTTGTTACATTACAGCCTTATTCTAAATACATTTTCCTCATCAATCTACACACAATACGCCATAATGACAAAGCAAAATCAGGTTTTTAGACATTTTTGCTACTTTAATTTAAAAAAACTAAAATATCACATCTACATAAGTATTCAGACCTTCTACTCAGTACTTTGTTGAAGCACCTTTGGCAGCAATTACAGCCTTGAGTCTTCTTGGGTATGATGCTACAAGCTTGGCACACCTGTATTTGGGAAGTTTCTCCCATTCTTCTCTGCAGATCCTCTCAAGGTCTGTCAGGTTGGATGGGGAGCATTGCTGCACAACTTTTTTCAGGTCTCTCCAGAGATGTTTGATCGGGTTCATATCCGGGCTCTGGGTGGGCCACTCAAGAATGTTCAGAGACTTGTCCAGAGGCCTGCTTTGTCTTGGCTGTGTGCCTAGGGTCGTTGTCCTGTTGGAAGGTGAACCTGAGCCCCAGTCGGTAGTCTTGAGCGCTCTGGAGCATGTTTTCATCAAGGATCTCTCTGTACTTTGCTCCGTTCATCTTTGCCTTGATCCTGACTAGTCTCCCAGTCTCTGCCGCTGAATAATATCCCCACCGCATGATGCTGCCACCACTATGCCGTGATGCTTGGCCGTGACGCTTGGCATTCAGGTCAAAGAGTTGATGCTGCCACCACCATGCCGTGATGCTTGGCCGTGACGCTTGGCATTCAGGTCAAAGAGTTGATGCTGCCACCATGCCGTGATGCTTGGCCGTGACGCTTGGCATTCAGGTCAAAGAGTTGATGCTGCCACCACCATGCCGTGACGCTTGGCCGTGACGCTTGGCATTCAGGCCAAAGAGTTCAATCTTGGTTTTATCACACCAGAGAATCTTGTTTCTCATGGTCTTAGAGTCTTTAGATGCCTTTTGGTAAACTCCAAACAGGCTGTCATGTGCCTTTTACTAAGGAGTGGCTTCCGTCTGGGAAATTGGTGGAGTGCTGCAGAGATGGTTGTTCTTATGGAAGGTTCTCCCATCTCCACAGAGGAACTCTAGAGCTCTGTCGGAGTGACAATCGGGTTCTTGGTCACCTCCCTGACCAAGGCCCTTCTCCCCCGTTTGGCCGGGCAGCCAGCTCTAGGAAGAGTCTAGGTGGTTCCAAACTTCTTCCATTTAAGAGTGATGGAGGCCACTGTGGACCTTCAATGCTGCAGACATTTTTTAGAACCCTTCCCCAGATCTGTGCCTCGAACACAATCTTGTCTCGGAGCTCTACGGACGATCCCTTCGACCTCATGGCTTGGTTTGTGCTCTGACATGCACAGGTGTGTGCCTTTCCACATCATGTCCAATCATTTGAATTTACCACAGGTGGACTCCAATCAAGTTGAAGAAACATCTCAAGGATGATCAATGGAAACAGGATGCACCTGGTATTTCTGGTTTTCAAGAAAACAGTCAGGTTCAAACTAGGGATTTTGTGGCTAATTGAGGTAAGACAGTAATTCTGCTCATAGATTATGTATGTATGAACTACATATTGACACATCCCAAATCGGGAGGTCTATAAAATACTTCTTTATTGACAAAGTACCAGAGCACGTCTTTAACACCCCTCACCCCCTCTCTTTGTAAATGGTTGTGCTGGGATCCCCCCCTCAGTTGTGGATGTTTAGGGTGCGCTATTTCCAGGAAACAGGGGGACAGGGCTCATGTGACAGGGTTGGGGGGGGGGTTCATACAGGAGCACGGACACTCTGTTTGACAAATGGAAACACATGGTGCAGGGAGACAATGGAGTGCCAACACAAAGATGCTGATCCAGGCGTAGTGGGTGGCTGTCTGCATGGCAGAGAGAGAGAGAGAGTGACAGAGAGGTGATTAAATAATAGGACATAGCCAGGAGGACAGTTTGATATGAGGGACAGTGAGACAACAGGACAGAGTGGGTGGGTCAAAGCCAGAGGGACAGATAGACAAGAGGAAAGACAGAGTTAAACAGAGACAGACAGACAGACAGACAGACAGACAGACAGACAGACAGACAGACAGACAGACAGACAGACAGACAGACAGACAGACAGACAGACAGACAGACAGACAGACAGACAGACAGACAGACAGACAGACAGACAGACAGACAGACAGACAGACAGACAGACAGACAGACAGACAGACAGACAGACAGACAGACAGACAGACAGACAGACAGACAGACAGACAGACAGACAGACAGACAGACAGACAGACAGACAGACAGACAGACAGACAGAGAGACAGACTGGGTAAATAAGAGACAGTAGATAACCAGACTGAGCGAGACAATACGGTGAGATGTGCCCCGCCCCCTTGTTAAGTCAGTAATACTGGAATTGTTCTGCTGGATCAGGGGAATCAGTGAAGGAGTCTGGATGATTCTCAAATGAACTATCTTACTAGAGGGAGCACTGACTCACACAATGTCACCTGATCTAGGTCATAAAGGCTGTGAGTGATTGAGTGTGAGTGTGTATGCGAGGGAGAATGTGCACTTGTTGTTTGTGTGTGTTTGTGTCCAGGGCTGTAACCAGGGTTAGAGTATTAGTGAGTGGGAGGCAGAGCTCCGCACAAACAGACATCAAAATGCAAAATGGAGCACACAGATGATCATATTATCACATTAACATGAATTATTAGAATATTACTTACAATTCTGTATTAATATCAGTGATGTAGACGTAAAACAAAAGAGGGTAATGTATCAGACAAAACAACCACCGATATAAACTAAGACATGACATTTTTACAGAACTGTATTGTTTTCATTTTTAAATATATCATTTTAATGTAGAGGCCTGTATGTAAGATAGGCCATGTGGATGTGTTCATATTGTAACATACAGTTGAAGTAGGAAGTTTACATACACCTTAGCCAAATACATTTAAACTCAGTTTTTCACAATTCCTGACATTTAATCCTAGTAAAAATGCCCTGTTTTAGGTCAGTTAGGATCACAACTTTATATTAAGAATGTGAAATGTCAGAATAATAGTAGAGAGGATGATTTATTTCAGCTTTCATCACATTCCCAGTGGGTCAGAATTGTACATACACTCAATTAGTATTTGGTAGCATTGCCTTTAAATTGTTTAACCTGGGTCAGACGTTTTGGGTAGCCTTCCACAAGCTTACCATATTAAGTTGGGTGATTTTCGGCCCATTCCTCCTGACAGAGCGAGAGTTCTGCCCACAAATTGTCTATGGGACTGAGGTCAGGGCTTTGTGATGGCAACTCCAATACCTTGACTTTGTTGTCCTTAAAAGCCATTTTGCCACAACTTTGGAATTATGCTTGGGGTCATTGTCCATTTGGAAGACCCATTTGCGACCAAGCTTTAACTTCCTGACTGATGTCTTGAGATGTTGCTTCAATATATCCACATAATTTCACTGCCTCGTGATGCCATCTATTTTGTGAAGTGCACCAGTCCCTCATGCAGAAGAGCACCCCCACAACATGACGCTGCCACCCCAGTGCTTCACGGTTGGGATGGTGTTCTTCGGCTTGTAAGCCTCCCCCTTTTTCCTCCAAACATAACGATGGTCATTATGGCCAAACAGTTCTATTTTTGTTTCATCAGACCAGAGGACATTTCTCCAAAAAGTACGATCTAAGGCCCCATGTGCAGTTGCAAACCGTAGTCTGGCTTTTTCATGGTGGTTTTGGAGCAGTGGCTTCTCCTTGCTGAGCAGCCTTTCAGGTTATGTTGATAAAGCCAAGGTAATGGGGTGGCCATCACAAAGCCCTGACCTCCAATCCTATAGAAAATTTGTGGGCAGAACTGAAAAAGTGTGTGCAAGCAAGGAGGCCTACAAACCTGACTCAGTTACACCAGCTCTGTCAGGAGGAATAATTCACCCAACTTATTGTGGGAAGCTTGTGGAAGGCTACCCAAAACGTTTGACAAGTTAAACAATTTAAAGGCAATGCTACCAAATACTAAGTGAGTGTATGTCAACTTCTGACCCACTGGTAATGTGATGAAAGAAATAAAAGCTGAAATAAATCATTCTCTCTACTATTATTCTCTCTACTCTCTACTATCCCTGGTCACCTATGACTGCGTGACCAAGTATGACTCCAATGTCATCATTAAGTTTGCTGATGACACAACAGCCTGATCATCGACAACAATGAGACAGCCTATAGGGAGGAGATCAGAGAAGTGGCATTGTGGTGCCAGGACAACAACCTCTAACTCAATGTGAGCAAGACAAAGGAGCTGATCGTGGACTACAGGAAAAGGCAGGCTGAACAGGCCCCCATTAACATCGACGGGGCTGTAGTGGAGCGGATCGAGAGTTTCAAGTTCCTTGGTGTCCACATCACCAACAAACTATCATGGACCAAACACACCAAGACATTAGTGAAGAGGACACGACAACACCTTTTCCCCCTCAGGAGACTGAAAAGATTTGGCATGGGTCCTCAGATCCTCAAAAAGTAAAACATGACTATTTCTTGTACCCCTACACACTGACTCGGTACCAATACCCCTGTATATAGCCTCATTATTGTTATTTTATTGTGTTACTTTTTTATTTTATTTTTTACTTTATTTTATTTATTAAATATTCTCTTATTAGATTTGATTTAATGGAATGGATGACCTTGTTCTTACAGACTACTACTCCCTGTATCCAGAGGTTTGTCGGCTGAACACCACCACCTCAGACACTGAGGTAATGTGTATGAAAACCATATTATCCAGACACAGAGTGGCAAGTGAAGTCTTCAGCGATACTAAACCGTAATTCTCTAATGCAAAAGTTCAAACAATTCAGCAAGGACTGGGACTTCGTCCAGGCTACGTCAAGTCCACACTTCCCACAATCGAACGGACTCGTGGAGAAATCTGTTCAGACAGTGGAGAGACTGATGTACAACGCAAAAGACAGTGGAACTGCCTTCTACAGGAACCTGCTTGTTTACCGCACGTTGCCACTTGACTGGGTGTTTTCCCCAGCACACCTCCTCATGGGTTGCAGACTGAGGACCAACTGACCCATCACTGAGAACCTCCTAAAAAGGAAAGACAGAGAGAAAGTGAGGAAGTTCAAAGAACAACCGAAAACAAATCAAAAGTTCTACAATGACAGAGGGACAAGAAACCTATCTGAACTCCAACCTGGTGACAACATGAGGTACAAAGACGAAACACACGCATGGACACAAAAAGGAACAGGTACGGAAGTACAGCCAAGGTCATACAACATACGAACAGAAGATGGCGCTGTTCTATGGAGAAATCGCTGTGATCTGCTAATCTAAGGGGACCAGCAACAGACAGTCGTGACACTGTTGAAGAGGCTGAAAGCACAGTTCTGGCAGCAGCCCAGCGTGATGAACAAATGATCAGAAGATCGACAATGCAAGGTAGTGTCCTCGTGTAGTTAAGGCCATGTTTGTGTTGTTGCAAATAGATACGGAACACTTGTGTGGCCCTGTGCGGCTAAGAACAACTAAAGGAGAATAAAAAGAGAGAGGGAGAGAAAGGTGCTGCAGGGTTAAAGATGCACTCTCAAACTTTTGTATCATTTCAGCCACTAGT
Source organism: Oncorhynchus gorbuscha (assembly GCF_021184085.1). Taxonomy (NCBI): domain Eukaryota; kingdom Metazoa; phylum Chordata; class Actinopteri; order Salmoniformes; family Salmonidae; genus Oncorhynchus; species Oncorhynchus gorbuscha. The sequence goes on from NC_060191.1 coordinate 6,118,977, forward strand.
GGTGGTCACAAGCCAAAACTGGTCCCTGTTTTTTGTGTACAATGTCATCCAGTTTGTGTGATATGTTATGATTTTTTTTGTTGTTTTTTTGACCAGTTAAGAACAAATTCTTATTTTCAATGACAGCCGAGAAACATTGGGTTAACTGCCTTGTTCAGGGGCAGAACAACAGATTTCTACCGTGTAAGCTTAGGGATTCAATCTGGCAACCTTTCGGTTACTAGTCCAATGCTCTAACCACTAGGTTACCTGCCACCCTACACATTTGTGTGATATCATCCCATTTTATGCAATTTGTGCGATATGTTAAGAATCCAGTTTTTGCAAATGATACAAATTTGTTGTGCTTAAGATCCCAGAGTGCATCTTTAACAAGGGGTTGTGTGGAGAAAATATGCACCAGACAAGAATGGGCAGTCTTGTGGAGGGGCGGGGAGAAAGGCCAAGTCTGGAGGTTGTTTATTGGTAAAAAATTGGGTCAGTCCCCCCATTCCTTGATTTTAACGTCTACAGATGTTGATTTCTGAGCCAATCTGACCAGACCGGCCTTGATCTGGCTGCTAAATGGGGGTTTTTCAACATCCATAAAAGAGGTTGTTTAAACTTTCACTCTGTACCTTCACTCTGGACATCAGGCAGAGTCATATTTTCTATGTCTTGCCGACTGGGTCTTGCTCACTATGCCCTCCCTCCCTATTTCTCAGGGTGAAAGCAGAGTGTTCAGAATGGCGGGTCAGTGTGTTCCCTGGCCTGATCTCTCCATCACTCAACCTGTCATCAGCCATGCCTGCCTGACCTTGTTAGGCCAGCGCTTCTCTCCCCCTCACCCCTCCTCACCCCCCCCCACCCCCAGCCTCATCCCGAGCCTCATCCCAGAGACTATGTAGCCCTGATATGTCAGGGGGATGATGAGTGTGTGTCCCTCTTGAAGTGACTTTGGGAGAGAGTGCGCCAGCAGAGTTTTGTTGTCTGTGACTCTGGTAGCATGTGTGACAATATTTATATTGGTCAAGTTCATGGAAGCCTGCTGTGATCAGGTTTCCCCCATACAAGCTATTAATGGTCCCCGTGGAAACCCTCTTTTCAACTCAAGTAGGGATCAAACAAAGGGTCAGGAGTTTCGGTCATGATATTCACTCATCTTTGCTGCAATGCCTTTTGATGTAGCAATATAATTGTCTACTCTAGTTTCTTAATCCTGCACGGTCCTTCGGGTCCCACAGCACATTTCTGCTTCAGCCCATCACCTAATTCAACTACCCAACCTAACGTAAGCCCTTTATTAGCATGATAAGGTGTGTGTTAGTGCTGGGCACGATCAAAATATGCACCCCTGTGGGTTCCCAGGACCAGGATTAAGAACCCCATGAATACAGAAATATGTGTGACCTTTAGCTACAAGCAACTCTGGACAGTGATACAGGCCGTGCAAGTTTTACTCCAGCCCCACACTGGCATGCCTCATTCAATCTAGACCATGATAAGTTGGTGTACAGTTAGAGCTGGGCTGAAACAAAAGCCTGCACACACTGCTGCTCTTTCAAAACCAAAATTGGCCACTTCTGAGCTGAGACCACACTCACCAACTACACTGTTGTTGTCTGGTGAATATAGTATATCTAATAAGGTGAAGTATCATACAAACTCATTCATAGAATCTACCCTGTAAAGAACTTTATTATACACAGATTTAGAATAGATATTGATAACAAATGTGTACTTTGTGGTTGTGACCCAGTGACTCTTGACCATTTATTTTAGAACTGTTCTTATATCAGAAGTTTTTTGAGTGAGTTAGAAGATTTTATTTGAAAATAAACAACTATTAATGTTAATCTGAGAGACTCTGATGTTATGTTTTATTTTGATCCAAATGATATGGACCCTGATTTAACTTTCATTGTTCATGTGTTTATTGTTCATAGAAGATTCTTTATCCATAAAATGAAGTGAGCAGAAAACAAACTCTTCTTCACATTATTTAAGATAGAATTGAAATATTATTTTGAAATGATCAGTAAATGTAAAAACAAAAAAGCAAAACACACCATAAAAATTTTTGACAAATTGAAAATGTATTTGATATGTAATTCTGTTATGTACTGTTAGGTCTGTTAGCTTTATGTACTCTTGTTTGTATATTTCTGTTTTTGTATTTGTTGTGTTCATAATTAAAAAAAAAAAAAAAACTCACCAAGTTTACTGCCCCGCCTAGTGGAGAAAGGGGATCACTGCAAACGCAAAGTCTGCCAGACCTGTACCAGTCATTCCAACATATTCCTTTAGCTGCTCTAAAGCATACTGGGCTATTTATTATGCAGTATTCTACCTATCATCGTGTGTTGATTATTATTCTTTCAGTTGTTTGTATTTGTAAAGGGTAAGTTCCTAGTTCATTGTGCTGATAGATGTGTTTACTATTAGTGATGGTTCGTGTGAAATCAACAGATATATATTTTTGATAATGAGTTTGTGTTGTTTGGGTGTATACGAAACCAACTCTGGACTAGAACACTTCTCCCTGAATCTCAGATTAGATGAGAGGAAAGTAAGTGAGCAAGAGAAGTCTAATGAGGGGAGGACAAGGGGTGGAGGAGGGGATGGAGAGAGAAGGAGGAGGGGATGGAGAGAGAAGGAGGAGGGGATGGAGAGAGGAGGAGGGGGTGGAGAGAGAAGGAGGAGGGGATGGAGAGAGGAGGAGGAGGGGATGGAGAGAGAAGGAGGAGGGGATGGAGAGAGAAGGAGGAGGGGTGGAGAGAGAAGGAGGAGGGGATGGAGAGAGAAGGAGGAGGGGTGGAGAGAGAAGGAGGAGGGGATGGAGAGAGAAGGAGGAGGGGATGGAGAGAGAAGGAGGAGGGGGTGGAGAGAGAAGGAGGGGAAAGGAGAGAGGACAAAATATTCAAAACAAAGGACGCTTTTGGACGACAGGAAAAGATGTGAGTATGAAAACATTGTGTTCTTTTCTTAATTTTGAAGACTATAAAGACATTAGTAGCATTGCAGTACTGTATATAGAATGTTTAAAATAAATAACATGAAGTACATATATAAAAGATGCATAGAGAAACCAAACTATATTTTCCTGCAAAAAACGAACTTTTCATGAAGTCATCCTAATAGAATACTGTTTGTGAACTTCGGTCATGGATGACAATATGTCATTCAGAACTAATGTATTTTAGAAAGCTATGTGCCCTGGCATACAAGAGTGTATAAATGAGTCAAAGCAAGTTAAATCAATTTAACGTATTCAGGGCCTGGGTAAGATGCTGGTAAAGGAGGAACGGGGGGTTAAACATATCGAGTGACAGAACTGTTCGGACGCTTTAGAACATTCTTAATAAGGTTGACGAAAAGAGACGTGTATGAAAAGAGACGCGTATGAAAAGAGTATGTACGAAAAGAGACGTGTATGAAAAGAGTGTGTACGAAAAGAGACGTGTATGAAAAGAGTGTGTACGAGAAAGGAGGAGTAGAGGGGTGCTCAGATAGGGCACAAAAAACACATTCCTTTGTGAGAACTCATGTCTTGGACTCCAAACTCACACTGACACATCACAAGAGGAATGATGCAGGGAGAGAGCTGAGTGTGTGTGTGTGTGTGTGTGTGTGTGTGTGTGTGTGTGTGTGTGTGTGTGTGTGTGTGTGTGTGTGTGTGTGTGTGTGTGTGTGTGTGTGTGTGTGTGTGTGTGTGTGTGTGTGTGTGTGTGTGTGTGTGTGTGTGTGTGTGTGTGTGTGTGTGTGTGTGTGTGTGTGTGTGTGTGTGACAGAGAGAGAGAGAGTGAGGTGATTGTCTCTATATACTGATACTATCAACAGCACATATACTGATACTATCAACAGCACATATACTGTATCTAGCTCATTTACCTGGATTTCATCAGGTACACATTTCTACAACTGCCTTAGAGAAGAGCATACATTGCATTAGAAACAGCAGAGGTAGGGCCAGGGCCAGGGGCAGAGCAGAAGGAGGAAATGTAAAGTCGAGATATTGAAGAGTTCCTCTGTGTGAATTGAAACATATAAACGATTTTCCTCTTGCGCTTTTGTGGGTCCTGTTTCCTTCAGCTCGTAAACATCTAGCTCTTACAAGGATGGGCAGTCTTCCAATCGCCCTGCTCCTCTGCAGTTTCCACGGTAACCCCTGACAAACACAACACACAAATCATCACCTTCAATTAGGTTTGAGTCCATCACTGTTTGTTTTAACTCCATAAAACATTCCCCTCATATGTTTTTCTGTTCCACAGTCCTCACAGCTGTAGCCCAAGCCCCGCAGGCTGGTAATAATGCCCTCTATTCAATGGTCACACGTTATTTCAACAGACATTAAGTTACATGATATGTCTCTGTCTGTGAGTCATGCCGTGGGTAGAGTTTATTCCCATGCTGATTGTGCTGTTTCCCTGCTGGTAGAGATGGAACTCCACAGAGGTGACTGGAATGAAGAGGAGGCTTTGGTGTCTGTTTCTACCTTACCACCTGGTGAGTGAGGTGTCTGTCTCTATCCTACCGCCTGGTTAGTAAGGTATCTGTCTCTATCCTACCACCTGGTGAGTGAGGTGTCTGTCTCTATCCTACCGCCTGGTGAGTGAGGTGTCTGTCTCTACCCTACCGCCTGGTGAGTGAGGTGTCTGTCTCTATCTTACCGCCTGTGAGTGAGGTGTCTGTCTCTACCCTACCGCCTGGTGTGTGAGGTGTCTGTCTCTACCCTACCGCCTGGTGAGTGAGGTGTCTGTCTCTACCCTACCGCCTGGTGTGTGAGGTGTCTGTCTCTACCCTACCGCCTGGTGAGTGAGGTGTCTGTCTCTACCCTACCGCCTGGTGAGTGAGGTGTCTGTCTCTACCCTACCGCCTGTGAGTGAGGTGTCTGTCTCTACCCTACCGCCTGGTGTGTGAGGTGTCTGTCTCTACCCTACCGCCTGGTGAGTGAGGTGTCTGTCTCTACCCTACCGCCTGGTGAGTGAGGTGTCTGTCTCTACCCTACCGCCTGTGAGTGAGGTGTCTGTCTATACCCTACCGCCTGTGAGTGAGAGGTCTGTCTCTATCCTACCAGCTGGTCAGTGAGATGTCTGTATCTACCCTACCGCCTGGTGAGTGAGTTGTCTGTCTTTATCCTACCACCTGGTCAGTGAGGTGTCTGTCTCTACCCTACCGCCTGGTGAGTGAGGTGTCTGTCTCTACCCAATCACCTGGTGAGTGAGGTGTCTGTCTCTACCCAATCACCTGGTGAGTGAGGTGTCTGTCTCTACCCTAATACCTGGTGAGTGAGGTGTCTGTCTCTACCCTACCACCTGGTGAGTGAGGTGTCTGTCTCGACCCTACCACCTGGTGAGTGAGATGTCTGTCTCTATCCTACCACCTGGTGAGTGAGGTGTCTGTCTCTACCCAATCACCTGGTGAGTGAGGTGTCTGTCTCTACCCTACCACCTGGTGAGTGAGGTGTCTGTCTCTATCCTACCACCTGGTGAGTGAGGTGTCTGTCTCGATCCTACCGCCTGGTGAGTGAGGTGTCTGTCTCTATTCTACCACCTGGTGAGTGAGATGTCTGTCTCTACCCTACCACCTGGTGAGTGAGGTGTCTGTCTCTATCCTACCGCCTGGTGAGTGAGGTGTCTGTCTCTACCCAATCACCTGGTGAGTGAGGTGTCTGTCTCTACCCTACCACCTGGTGAGTGAGATGTCTGTCTCTACCCAATCACCTGGTGAGTGAAGTGTCTGTCTCTACCCTACAGCCTGGTGAGTGAGGTGTCTGTCTCTATCCTACCCCCTGGTGAGTGAGTGTCTGTCTCTATCCTACCGCCTGGTGAGTAAGGTGTCTGTCTCTATCCTACCACCTGGTGAGTGAGGTGTCTGTCTCTATCCTACCGCCTGGTGAGTGAGGTGTCTGTCTCTACCCTACCGCCTGGTGAGTGAGGTGTCTGTCTCTACCCTACCGCCTGTGAGTGAGGTGTCTGTCTCTACCCTACCGCCTGGTGTGTGAGGTGTCTGTCTCTACCCTACCGCCTGGTGTGTGAGGTGTCTGTCTCTACCCTACCGCCTGGTGAGTGAGGTGTCTGTCTCTACCCTACCGCCTGGTGAGTGAGGTGTCTGTCTCTACCCTACCGCCTGTGAGTGAGGTGTCTGTCTCTACCCTACCGCCTGGTGTGTGAGGTGTCTGTCTCTACCCTACCGCCTGGTGAGTGAGGTGTCTGTCTCTACCCTACCGCCTGTGAGTGAGGTGTCTGTCTATACCCTACCGCCTGTGAGTGAGAGGTCTGTCTCTATCCTACCAGCTGGTCAGTGAGATGTCTGTCTCTACCCTACCGCCTGGTGAGTGAGTTGTCTGTCTTTATCCTACCACCTGGTCAGTGAGGTGTCTGTCTCTACCCTACCGCCTGGTGAGTGAGGTGTCTGTCTCTATCCTACCGCCTGGTGAGTGAGGTGTCTGTCTCTACCCAATCACCTGGTGAGTGAGGGGTCTGTCTCTACCCTAATACCTGGTGAGTGAGGTGTCTGTCTCTACCCTACCACCTGGTGAGTGAGGTGTCTGTCTCGACCCTACCACCTGGTGAGTGAGGTGTCTGTCTCTACCCTACCACCTGGTGAGTGAGATGTCTGTCTCTATCCTACCACCTGGTGAGTGAGGTGTCTGTCTCGATCCTACCGCCTGGTGAGTGAGGTGTCTGTCTCTACCCTACCACCTGGTGAGTGAGGTGTCTGTCTCGATCCTACCGCCTGGTGAGTGCGGTGTCTGTCTCTACCCTACCACCTGGTGATTGAGGTGTCTGTCTCTACCCTAACACCTGGTGAGTGAGATGTCTGTCTCTACCCTACAGCCTGGTGAGTGAGGTGTCTGTCTCTATCCTACCGCCTGGTGAGTGAGGTGTCTGTCTCTACCCTACCACCTGGTGAGTGAGGTGTCTGTCTCTATCCTACCACGTGGTGAGTGAGGTGTCTGTCTCTATCCTACCACCTGGTGAGTGAGGTGTCTGTCTCTATCCTACCACCTGGTGAGTGAGGTGTCTGTCTCCACCCTACCGCCTGTGAGTGAGGTGTCTGTCTCTACCCTACCGCCTGGTGAGTGAGGTGTCTGTCTCTACCCTACCGTCTGGTGAGTGAGGTGTCTGTCTCTATCCTACCACCTGGTGAGTGAGGTGTCTGTCTCTACTCTACCACCTGGTGAGTGAGGTGTCTGTCTCTATCCTACCACCTGGTGAGTGAGGTGTCTGTCTCTACTCTACCACCTGGTGAGTGAGGTGTCTGTCTCTACTCTACCACCTGGTGAGTGAGGTGTCTGTCTCTACCCTACCTCCTGGTGAGTGAGGTGTCTGTCTCTATCCTATCACCTGGTGAGTGATGTGTCTGTCTCTACCCTACCTCCTGGTGAGTGAGGTGTCTGTCTCTACTCTACCACCTGGTGAGTGAGGTGTCTGTCTCTACTCTACCACCTGGTGAGTGAGGTGTCTGTCTCTATCCTATCACCTGGCGAGTGAGGTGTCTGTCTCTATCCTATCACCTGGTGAGTGAGGTGTCTGTCTCTACCCTACCGCCTTGTGAGTGAGGTGTCTGTCTCTATCCTATCACCTGGTGAGTGAGATGTCTGTCTCTATCCTACCACCTGGTGAGTAAGGTGTCTGTCTCTACCCTACCACCTGGTGAGTGAGGTGTCTGTCTCTATCCTACCACCTGGTGAGTGAGGTGTCTGTCTCTACCCTAACACCTGGTGAGTGAGGTGTCTGTCTCTACCCTACCGCCTGGTGAGTGAGGTGTCTGTCTCTACCCTACTGCCTGGTGAGTGAGGTGTCTGTCTCTACCCTACCACCTGGTGAGTGAGGTGTCTGTCTCTACCCTACCACCTAGTGAGTGAGGTGTTCAATGTGGAACAGAAACATCACTAAACAATGTTCGGCCAGGGATGACCAGGGGTGTCCAGTGTTATCTAAACATTGTGTGTGAGTTATCTTGATGTTGTGTGTATCCTCTGTGCTAGACTGTAGGGAAGAGACGTACCCCTGCACCAGGATGTACTCTGTCCACCGGCCCATCAAGAGATGCATCCACTCCCTCTGCCTTTACAGGTAAACTGCAACAACAGGTTCTCTCCCATAAGGAAAACCTAGACACACTCAGTGCCTCCTGGTCATGCAGTCAAAGTTCATTGGTTTCAACCTGATAGCCTGTACAGAGAGGCATGTTTTAGAGACAGCAGCTGGGCTCTGATTATAGTGTAATGATGTCTGTCTCCTGGTTTGTCTCAGCCTCCCTCGTGTCTATGTGATCAACAAGGAGATATGTGTTAGAACTGTCTGCCAACAGGATGAGTACCTGAAGGGTAAGACAGTCCACCTGATAGCACTTCATTAGACCCGTTGTTAGGATTACAACAACATAACATTCTGAGTGCATGAAACACTTACTGGCTTTAGGACAGCATGTACATCTGAGCCCACACATCCTCTCTCTCTTCTCTCCATCCCAGCTGAGCTCTGCAGGGAGCGGTCCGGCTGGCCCAAACGCTTCCAGAGGTCAACCACCAATAAGAAACGCTGTCGCAATCGCCATAGCAACCCCAAAACCTGGGAAAACAAGGCCTGATGGGCCCAAGATGGCGGAGATGGAAGGAGGGGCGGAGGAAGAAGGGAGGAAGGGGAGGAGAGAAGGAGGGAGGACTCCCTTGGAGACAGAACACTGGGTTGTCTCCATAAAAACACCCCAAAACATCATAAATCCACCGCTCAACACCTGGTGCTAGCCAGCCACACACACACACACACACACACACACACACACACACACACACACACACACACACACACACACACACACACACACACACACAAACAACATATATATAACACAGTCCATGTAACTCCAGTTATGAACAGTCTGAGTCATATTTCTCAGTTCTGCTATTAGCCCTGTGTTTTATTATAACTGTATGTGAATATCAGGGGAGAAATCACTCCCCACAGATTGGACCTGTGTTTTATTTGACACGGATCATGTTCTGTGCCGTTGTGGGCTGTATAATACTGTTCAGATGGAACACTGTTGAGTTCCTATAGTTGTGTACTGTAGAGACAGTGTGAGAACCATGTATCCACTCTGTCATTACTGACACCTTATTGTAAAGCACTCTATCACAATCCAATACCAAAGCAGTGCAATACTAGCCAATAAAATGTCATTCATTGGTTTGTGTGGATCACTTTATTGATGTAGTCCAGTTTTTTTCCTCACGTAGATAAAAAGAAAACAAGTCAACCTCGACTCAACATTAGTTGATATCTTTATGCTTTGATTTTCAATACATCAGCATTTACATACACATATATTTTATTTGTAATGTCAAGAATAAACACGTAAACCAACATGAGTAGAGTCTACACAGACTCTCACCAGTTCATACCAGTTCTCCCACTAGCTGTGTTCTCACACAGGAAATCAATCAATTATCACCTCATTAATCAACATCATGTCATCAGTCAATGCAAATGTTTGAGTCCATGTGTGTCCATGAGAGAAAAACACACAATGATAAATACAAAAGCCACATAACTGGCTTACTGTAATATTACAATGTCCTGTACAGCATTATAACCCCTCTATCCATCCCTCTATCCCTCTATCCATCCATCCCTTTACACCTCCCTCCCTCCCGATATCCCGATATCCCTCCATCCATCCATCACTCTATCCTCCCTCCCTCTATTCCTCCATCCATCCATCCCTCCCTCCCTCCATCCCTTTATCCCTCCCTCCATCCCTTTATCCCTCCCTCCAGCTTTGCCTCCATCCATCCATCATCCCTCCCTCCAGCTATCCCTCCCTCCCTCTATCCCTCCCTCCAGCTATCCCTCCCTCCCTCTATCCCTCCCTCCAGCTATCCCTCCCTCCATCCCTTTATCCCTCCCTCCAGCTTTGCCTCCATCCATCCATCATCCCTCCCTCTATCCCTCCCTCCCTCCATCCCTCCCTCCAGCTATCCCTCCCTTCATCCATCCATCCCTCTATCCATCCCTCTATCCATCCATCCCTCCCTCCCTCCTTCCATCCTTTATCCCTCCCTCCCTCCATCCCTCCCTCCTTCCATCCTTTATCCCTCCCTCCCTCCATCCCTCCCTCCTTCCATCCTTTATCCCTCCCTCCCTCCATCCCTCCTTCCATCCATCATCCCTCCCTCTATCCCTCCCTCCCTCTATCCCTCCCTCCCTCCCTCCTTCCATCCATCCATCCATCCTCCCTCCCTCCTTCCCTCCTTTATCCCTCCCTCCCTCCATCCCTCCCTCCTTCCATCCTTTATCCCTCCCTCCCTCCATCCCTCCTTCCATCCATCATCCCTCCCTCCCTCTATCCCTCCCTCCCTCTATCCCTCCCTCCCTCTATCCCTCCCTCCCTCCTTCCATCCATCATCCCTCCTTTATCCCTCCCTCCATCCCTCACTCCCTCCTTTATCCCTCCCTCCCTCCATCCCTCCCTCCTTTATCCTTCCCTCCATCCATCATCCCTCCCTCCCTCTATCCCTCCCTCCCTCCTTCCATCCATCATCCCTCCCTCCATCTATCCCTCCATCCCTCCCTCCATCCCTCCCTCCATCCCTGCCTCGCTCCCTCCCTCCCATCCCTCCCGCCCTCTCCCAATAACAACACAACAGTAAAGTAAAACACTGCATCTCACAAGGACTGGAATAGTCTGACTGCATTGATACTGTCACGTTAGTTCCAGGGTTCAACGTATAGAAGACAGACAGACAGACAGACAGACAGACAGACAGACAGACAGACAGACAGACAGACAGACAGACAGACAGACAGACAGACAGACAGACAGACAGACAGACAGACAGACAGACAGACAGACAGACAGACAGACAGACAGACAGACAGACAGACAGACAGACAGACAGACAGACAGACAGACAGACAGACAGACAGACAGACAGACAGACAGACAGACAGACAGACAGACAGACAGACAGACAGACAGACAGACAGACAGACAGACAGACAGACAGACAGACAGACAGACAGACAGACAGACAGACAGACAGACAGACAGACAGACAGACAGACAGACAGACAGACAGACAGACAGACAGACAGACAGACAGACAGACAGACAGACAGACAGACAGACAGACAGACAGACAGACAGACAGACAGACAGACAGACAGACAGACAGACAGACAGACAGACAGACAGACAGACAGACAGACAGACAGACAGACAGACAGACAGACAGACAGACAGACAGACAGACAGACAGTTGTATGTACACACGCAGGGTTACTCATCCAGCAGGGCAAAAGCCGTGACCTAAATGAGTCATCTCTACCCAGAAACCCAGAGGGACTGTTTATATCACAAGGCCTAAATTATTACATCACAAGGCCTAAATCAGGCCTGTCTATCACCCCATGGGTTTAAGCCCTTCCTCACCCTCCATCGCTCCTCAGAACCCACTAATATTTCCCTTTCATCCCCTCACTCTGCTGTCCCTTCCCTCAATTAGAAAACGTTTTTCCTCTCACTCCCTCCATTTCTGTGTCAACTAACACCAGCCTCCTGTTAAAACAATGCAGCCAAGTGATCCAGATAAGTGCTCATCCCCAGCCAGCAGTGATAATGTACACAGAAGCTGCTGTTGTGCACCTCACCACTCTCCGTCAGACTGTGGTCAGACTGTGGTCCTAGTCAGACTGTGGTCAGACTAGGACCGCAATAGCCCACTAAGGGGCGCCAATAGCCCACTAAGGGGCGCCAAACAGCATGCCTGCTGTGTAAACTTACAGTAGATCAGTGTCCACTCAAAGCAGAAGCTGCTCCAAAGCACAGCTCCAGACTCACCGTGGCCTGACCTTAGCAATTAAGAGGAAAACGCAAAACTGACCTTAGATCAGATATGAGATAACTTGGTCATATACTAATGCATCCAGGCAAGCCTGTAAATCAGTTATTTCAGGCGATAATTCCAGTTGTACTGGAGATTCTAAAGGAAAATTAGCTACAACACTACCACAACAACAATGGGAATTACAAACTACTGACAATATATACATTTACAATAATATATTATGTACATTAATTAATTAATGTATTTATTTATCAAGACTATATTAGTGTGAGTCACCATCATTCCTTTCTGTACCATCTTTCATTTAAAGAGATTTGCCCTCAGTAATAAATAAATAATCTGTTGCAATAGATAGAGAGACAGAGGAAGAGAAGGGCAAGGAGAGGAGACGGGGGGAGAGAGTGTAACTTTAGGGCTGAGAGGGAAAGATGTAGAGGGAGAGGATGGTAAGGAGAGGAAGCCAGGAGAGGGGTGAAGAGAGAGAGAAATAACGAGAGAGGGAAGAGAGAGAGAAAGAGTACACCGAGGTTGAGGTGATAATATACAGTGTTCTGCTGGAGTCCTCCTCTGGTCAGGGGTTAAAGGTCAGGTGAAGGTCAAGTGAAAGGGATTGTGGGACTGCCTCAGAACTGCTGCCAGTTGGTGGAACCATCATCGTTGGCGAGAGGAGACATTGACCTGCATTATGGGGGAAAAGAGGAGAGCATTAATGGGGGGAACAGAATAATGAAAGGAGAGAGAAAAGGATGAAAGAGAAAAGATTGTCCCCTTACTTTTCTGGGGCAGAGAAGTCTCCCCACATGTCCGAGCCGCCTGCAGGGTTGGGGTTCGGCTGCACCACAGAGTTGGAGTTACTGCTGTCCAGGTCTAACAAACAGCCTGAGAACAGAGAGACAACGATCGAATTAGGAAACTAATGTAATAGGATCTCTATGGAGACAACACACATCAAACCCTTCAATACACACCCTCTACTGCTTTCTCTACATTCATACTCTAACGACAATAGCCTTTTTTCTTGGTTAGCTCATAAAACTAAAAGAAAAAACACGCAGGGCCCCATTCAATCCTTAACCTAATTACACAGTGGCATATAAAACATACACTTTAACCCTTCAGTCAAATGAATTCACAGCATGGTTTGGGGAACTGTAAAAATAGTCTTCAACAATGGTAGCAAAATGCCCTATACAGAAAAAGCAGTTACTAGGGTAACCGAACAAGATAAACAAACATATGAATCAGAAGCAGCGATATAAAAACAGGGTTGCATTCAGGAGAACACAACGCTCTGCACATAGAATTGTCTTGTATGGAGCTGAAATCTCCCCTAATCTACATGCCAGAGCAGATCTATACTGAACAAAAATATAAAACGCAACATGCAGCAATTTCAATGATTTGAATGAGTTACAGATAAGTCGCTCTGGATAAGAGCGTCTGCTAAATGACTTATATGTAAATGTAAATATACGGAAATCAGTCAATTGAAATAAATAAATGAGGCCCTAATCTAAATATTTCACAAGAGAGGCCAGGAGCACAGCCATAGGTGGGCTTGGGGGGGACATAGCCCCACCCACTTGGGAGCCAGGCCCAGCCAATCAGACAGACAGTATTTCTGACAGACAGAAATACTGCTCAATATCATCAGTTGTCCGGGTGGCTGGTCTAAGACAATCCAGCAGGTGAAGAAGCCAGATGTGGAGGTCCTGTGCTGGTGTGGGTACACGTGGTCTGCGGTTGTGAGGCCGGTTGGACGTACTGCCAAATTCTCGAAAACAGCGTTGGAGGCAGCTTATGGTAGAGAAATTAACATTAAATTCTCTGGCGACAGCTCTCGTGGAAATTCCTGCAGTCAGCATGCCAATTCCACACTCCCTCGAAACTTTAGATATCTATGGCATTTTTTTATGACAAAACTGAACATTTCAGAGTGGCCTTTTATTGTCCCCAGCACAAGGTGCACCTGTGTAATGGTATGCTGTTTAATCAGTTTCTTGATATGCCACACCTGTCAGGTGGTACGATTACAGTATCTTGGCAAAGGAGAAATGCACACTAACAGGGATGTAAACAAATTTAGAATTAAGCTATTTGTGCATATGACAATTTCGGAGATATTTTATTTCAGCTCATGAAATATGGGACCAACACTTTACATGTTGCGTTAAATTTTTTTGTTATTATATACACTATATATACAGTGCCTTGCGAAAGTATTTGGCCCCATTGAACTTTGCGACCTTTTGCCACATTTCAGGCTTCAAACAAAGATATAAAACTGTATTTTTTTGTGAAGAATCAACAAGAAGTGGGACACAATCATGAAGTGGAACGACATTTATTGGATATTTCAAAATTTTTTAACATATACAAAACAAAATACAGTTTTATATCTTTATGTTTGAAGCCTGAAATGTGGCAAAAGGTCGCAAAGTTCAAGGGGGCCGAATACTTTCGCAAGGCACTGTATACATACACAAAAGTATGTGAATATCTTTTGAAATTAGTGGATTCGGCTATGTCAGCCACACCTGTTGCTGACAGGTGTATACAATTGAGCACACATCCATGCAATCTCCATAGACAAACATTGACAGTAGAATGGACTTACTGAAGAGCTCAGTGACTTTCAATGTGGCACTGTCATAAGATGCCACCTTTCCTACAAGTCAGTTTGTCAAATTGTCAAACTTCCCTGCTAGAGCTGCCCCAGTCAACTGTAAGTGCTGTTATTGTGTATGGAAAGGTGGAAACGTCTAGGAACAACAATGGCTCAGCCGCGACGTGGTAGGCCACACAAGCTCACAGAATGTGACCGGCGAGTGCTGAAGAGCGTAGCGAGTAAAAATGGTCTGTCTTCTGTTGCAACACTCACTACCAACTTCCAAACTGCCTCTGGAAGCAACATCAGCACAGGAACGATTCGTTGGGAGCTTCATGAAATAGGTTTCCATGGCCGAGCAGCCGCACACAAGTCTAAGATCACCATGCACAATGCCAAGCGTTGGCTGGAGTGGTGTAAAGCTCACCGCCATTGGACTCTGGAGCAGTGGATATGCGTTCTCTAGAGTGATAAATACGCTTCACCATCTGGCAGTCCGACGGACGAATTTGGGTCAGGAGAACGCTACCTGCCCCAATGCATAGTGCCAACTGTCAAGTTTGGTTTAGGAGGAATAAAGGTCTGGGGCTGTTTTTCATGTTTCGGGCTAGGCCCCTTTGTTCCAGTGAAAGGAATTCCTAAAATTACAGCATACAATGACATTCTAGACGATTCTGTGCTTTCAACTTTGTGGCAAAAGTTTGGGGAAGGCCCTTTCCTGTTTCAGCATGACAATGCCACAGTGCACAAAGCGAGGTCCAGACAGAAATGGTTTGTTGAGATCGGTGTGGAATAACTTGAGTGGCCTGCACAGGGCCCTGACCTCAACCCCATCGAAGACCTTTGGGATGAATAGGAACGCCAATTGCGAGCTAGGCCTAATTGCAGAACATCATTGCCTGACCTCACTAATGCTCTTGTGGCTGAATGGAAGCAAATCCTCACAGAAAGCCTTCCCAGAAGAGTGGAGGCTGTTGTATCAGCAAAGGGGGGACCAACTCCATAATAATGCCCATGATTTTGGAATGAGATGTTCAGGGAGCAGGTGTCCACATAGATATGCACTCCATGGCCAAATGTATCTGAACAACCAGTAGCATTACACTTCGCTGATCGTGGCCCAAAATGCTCTTCACCTACCTGTGTTACTTCCCCCTGAGAGCATGTCACTTCCTGCTGAGTACGTGTTGTTTCCTCCTGAAAATGTGTCACTTCCCGCAGAGAATAAGTCTCCCCCTGAGAATAAACCTTCGTTGTCATTGGAGGAGCTTGACATAGGGGGAGGGGCTATCTTGGTGCCTCCACCGCCAGGGGGAGGAGGGAGGAGCCCAAAGCCACCAGCGCTCTGGGGGCGGGACTTGTCTCTCTTTCTGCCTTGCTGAGAGAGGAACAGAAATAGAAAGAAAGAGAGAGGTGCGACAGGTGAGAAGGAAGGAGAGGTATAGGTGTCTGCTTGACAAAGCTTATAAACAGAGCAACGTGTGCGTGCATGTTCGCTTTTTAGTTGTTAGGCGCTAACCAGATGGTACCATGGAAGGAGTATTATGGGTATGAGTTGAGGAAGTTACCCCGATATTGAGAGTGATGGTCTGTCCTTCTTTGAAACCCAGGTCCAGTTTAGGAGTGTTGTCTGGAGTCTGAGACTGCTTACTGATCTCAAGCTCCTGTTTCACCCACCTGAGAGAGAGACAGAGAGACAGAGGTAGCGAGCGAGCGAGCAGTAAACAGAGAGAAAGAATGAGAGGGAAAAAGGGACAGAGATATATAAATGATCTGTAGATATTACATTTCAAGCGTCTTTATTCTTTTGAAAAATGTTCTGTGCATAATGTTTACTCTTAATTTGTGATTGTTTATTTCACTTGCATTTGCAAGACAAAATAGATGATTGTGGACTACAGGAAGAGGAGGACAGAGCATGCCAACATTCTCATCGACGGGGCTGCAGTGGAGCAGGTTGAGAGCTTCAAGTTCCTCGGTGTCCACATCACCAACAAACTAACATGGTCCAAGCACACCAAGACAGTCGTGAAGAGGGCACGACAAAACCAATTCCCCCTCAGGAGACTGAAAATATTTGACATGGGTCTCCAGATCTTCAAAAGGTTCTACAGCTGTACCATCGAGAGCATCCTGACTGGTTACATCACTGCCTGGTATGTTAACTGCTCGGCCTCTGACCACAAGGCACTACAGAGAGAGTGCATACGGCCCAGTACATCACTGTGGCCAAGCTTCCTGCCATCCAGGACCTCTATACCAGGCGGTGTCAGAGGAAGACTCCAGCCACCCTAGTCATAGACTGTTCTTTCTGCTACCGCACAGCAAGCGGTACCAGAGCACCAAGTCTAGGTCCAAGAGGCTTCTAAAACAGCTTCTACCCCCAAGCCATAAGACTCCTGAACATCTAGGCAAATGGCTACCCAGACTATTAGCAGAGCCCCTCTCACCCCCTCTTTACACCACTGCTACTCTGTTGTCATCTATGCATAGTCACTTTAATAACTCTACCTACATGTACAAACTACCTCAACTAACTGGTGCCCCCGCACATTGACTCTGTACTGGTACTGTTACGACTTCTAGCTCCTCTCCCTGTTCGGGCGGCGCTCGGTGGTCGGCGTCGCCGGTCTACTAACCATCACAGATCCCTTTTATGTTTGTTTTGTCTTTGGTTCTTTTTCACACCTGGTTTCATTTGCGTTCATTTCTGTGTGTATAATTGTAACCCGTTGCCTGCCTCAGTTTGTGCGGGATTAGTCGTTGATTGTGAAGTGCTCGGTTAGGTATTACCGTTATTTGTTTTCACGGGTTCTGAAGTATATGAGTGTCGGAACTTTGTTTGTTCCTCCGTGCTTTGTACGTGTTTTTATTGTCGAGGGCTTTGTCCTTTTGATTCTGCCATTCCTGTGTTGGTGGACTTTCTTATTAACACGCTTCTCAGACATCCTTGCTCTCCTGCGCCTGACTCCTACACCACCTAGACGCACGTTGTCACAGGTACCCCCCTGTATATAGTCTCGCTATTGTTATTTTACTGCTGCTCTTTAATTACTTGCTACTTTTATTTCTTATTCTTATCCGTATTTTTTTTGAAACTGCAATGTTGGTTAGGGGCTCGTAAGTAAGCATTTCACTGTAGGATCTACACCTGTTGTATTCTGCGAATGTGACGAATAACATTTGATTTTGATTTGAATATAAACATATTTTCCATGTCAATAAAGCACCTTGGAATTGAATCGAGAGTTATAGAGTGAAACAGATGACAGGCCATTACTAATTCATGTCAGTTAGAAGTCAACATTGAAGCTCTGAGCTGCACTTGTTTGCTAATGTTATGAGTGTCATCTCTGTTGTGACAGCTGTAAGAGCAACACACTTAAAGTGATCCTGCAGCGCCACGTTGAAGTCAAACGAGTCTCCTCTGTCCCCGAACCCGATGCCTATGAACGCACTGCGACCTGAGAAACAGAGGCCAGAAAAGAACAACAATGTAAATTACAAATCAAATCACTTCCTACAGACACTGATCCTAAAACAGAGACATAGCACAGTGAGAAACTGATTGTGTACTCCAAATGCTGTAGTAGAATACTGTTTCATACTATACACTCAAATGATCCAAAATAAACCTTGTTATTACTGTGGTATATTACTACTACTACTACTACTACACTGAAAAAAATATAAACGCAACATGCAACAATTTCAACGATTTTATTGAGTTACAGTTCATGTAAAGAAATCAGTAAATTGAATTAAATAAACTAAGCAATAATCTATGGATTTCACATGACTGGGCAGGGGCACAGCCATGGGTTTGGCCTGGGAGGGCATAGGCCCACCCACTTGGGAGCCAAGCCCACCCACTTGGGAGCCAAGCCCACCCACTGGGGAGCCAGGTCTAGCCAATCAGAATAAGATTTCCCCCCACAAAAGGGCTTTAATACAGACAGAAATACTTCTCAGTTTCATCCGCTGTCCAGGTGACAGGTGAAGAAGACCGATATGGACGTCCTGGGCTGGCGTGGTTGAATGTGGTCTGAGGTAGTGAGTCCGGTTGGACGTCCTGGGCTGGCGTGGTTGAATGTGGTCTGAGGTAGTGAGTCCGGTTGGACGTCCTGGGCTGGCGTGGTTGAATGTGGTCTGAGGTAGTGAGTCCGGTTGGACATCCTGGGCTGGCGTGGTTGAATGTGGTCTGAGGTAGTGAGTCCGGTTGGACGTCCTGGGCTGGCGTGGTTGAATGTGGTCTGAGGTAGTGAGTCCGGTTGGACGTCCTGGACTGGCGTGGTTGAATGTGGTCTGAGGTAGTGAGTCCGGTTGGACGTCCTGGGCTGGCGTGGTTGAATGTGGTCTGAGGTAGTGAGTCCGGTTGGACGTCCTGGGCTGGCGTGGTTGAATGTGGTCTGAGGTAGTGAGTCCGGTTGGACGTCCTGGGCTGGCGTGGTTGAATGTGGTCTGAGGTAGTGAGTCCGGTTGGACGTCCTGGGCTGGCGTGGTTGAATGTGGTCTGAGGTAGTGAGTCCGGTTGGACGTCCTGGGCTGGCGTGGTTGAATGTGGTCTGAGGTAGTGAGTCCGGTTGGACGTCCTGGGCTGGCGTGGTTGAATGTGGTCTGAGGTAGTGAGTCCGGTTGGACGTCCTGGGCTGGCGTGGTTGAATGTGGTCTGAGGTAGTGAGTCCGGTTGGACGTCCTGGGCTGGCGTGGTTGAATGTGGTCTGAGGTAGTGAGTCCGGTTGGACGTCCTGGGCTGGCGTGGTTGAATGTGGTCTGAGGTAGTGAGTCCGGTTGGACGTCCTGGGCTGGCGTGGTTGAATGTGGTCTGAGGTAGTGAGTCCGGTTGGATGTCCTGGGCTGGCGTGGTTGAATGTGGTCTGAGGTAGTGAGTCCGGTGGAATGTACTGCCAAATTCTCTAAAACGATGTTGAAGGTGGCTTATGGTAGAGAAATAAACATTAAATTCTCAGGCAACAGCTCTGGTAGACATTCCTGCAGTCAGCATGCCAGTTGCACACTCCCTCAAAACTTGAGACATCTGTGGCATTGTCTTGTGTGACATTTTAGAGTGGCCATTTTTTGTCACCTGTGTAATGACGATGCTGTTAAATCAGCTTCTTGATATGCCACACCTATAAGGTAGATGGATTATCTTGGGAAAGGAGAAATGCTCACTACAAGGAATGTAAACAAATATGTGCACATTTATTTTGTGAAATAAGATTTTTGGGCGTATGGAACATCTCTGGGATCTTTTATTTCATCTCATGAAACATGGCATCAACACTTTACATGTTGTGTTTATATTTTTGTTCAGTATAATAAATACAAAAAGAAAATGTGAGAAAGTAGTGTGTGATACTTCTTTCTAATTTGGCCAGATGGTGACTAGTGATGACAACCAACAACCCACCACTCTCATCCTGGATCCGAAGCACAAAGTACCGACTGGAGTCACTGACGGTTTCTATGGCGATGCCAGGGTACTCGTCCACTGGTGCCTGTGCAAAGAGCTCCCCTGCAGAGACGGAGGGAAATTAGAACTCAGGCATTATAACTAACGGTTCGAGTCAAGAGTCAAAGGGCAAGGTGGAGAAGTTAACATAGTCCTTTCAGATCAACAAGAAGTGCCCAGGGGACCATTTGGAATTGGGCACGATGATCTTCTGACTAGAAGTGCCTTGAGGTGGGCTAGGGGCTAGGGTAGGAGTCCCCAATTACATTCAGCAGTGGGACAATTTTTCCTTGAGCGGATGCTCGGAACATAGTTATAAATAATTTGCACACTGCAAATTGACCGCAAGAAACAGATATAGTATTTGACAAAAACAGAATCATTTCAAACCTTGATTACATTGGGATACGATCACATATGCCTCTCTATTTATGCGTGAGAATACTTGGGAACAGATTTCCTACATTAAAATGACTTTGATCTCTTCCTGGTGATTTTACAGTCTTTTATGTCCATGAACAGAAATGATTGTTTGTAAAGATTTGGCCTCTCACCAGAGATCTTGTCCTCCAGTTTGATGAAAGCCACTTTTCCCCGAGCCGTCACTCTCATGCGGCCTGTCCAATCAGGGGCGTCCAGCTTCCAATCCGCAGCCCTGAGGGCGACACAGACAGCCAATCAGACATGAGACTGACTGTATAGGGGTGTGTGTGAGAAAGAGGGAGACCATGTTGATAGCCAACCACCACACTTTGCTACTGAAATGAGAGTGTCTGAGCTGGTGACTGAGCTGGTGACTGGGCTGGTGACTGGGCTGGCAGTTCACCAGACCTGGGGTGGAATACCTCCTCATTATTATTACTCACTACATCACACAACAGACTCAGCTTTGTGCGTGGTCATGGCACGTTACTGGTGGTCAGCCAATCAGCTCCCAGGTGACAGATACAGTATGGAGCGCTGTCCAATCAGCATGGAGACTGGATCACGTTAAAACACCAGCCAATGAACAAATGGGTAAACACAATATAGTCACATTGCCAAACATAGACTGTACCCTAACAGGACTGAAGTCACTGTCAACAAGAGATCCTTTAACGAACCCTGTTCAGAAAGTAACAGGATAGGCGACAACAGAGAAAATGCCCAGATAATCCTCAAAGGGAGTAAAAATCTCACCTAATCCTCTGGACCTTTAAATACCGTAGTATCTGTTATAGCCTTTCATTCAACATTCGCCCCAAATAAGAGTGCAGTCAAAGCGCATTTTATAAAACGGGGACACGACACAGTCACGTTTTCGCACTGAAAACAGGATTCCGTGTCATTCATTGTCTGATACCGAAAGGTGGACATCAATAATGACAGGTGTATTCTCCCGATCCATCCCACCACGCACAACTTTGACATCTGGTGGTAGACTATTCCTCCCCAACCAGTTTGCCGAGTAAACCACCTTAGAAAAAGCTATTGAGTACTGCAAAGGCAACAGAGACGAGCATTATAGCCTTTATATGGGCTATGCATTGCCTTGATGTGGGGACAAGAGCTTTGCCTACGGGGAGGTTGATATATCGCCGCATCAACAATGGATGCTGGAGTCAGACCAGGGCAAGGTCACCGGTTGATGGTGACGGAACCGTGTCTCTTACCTGACTCCCCGGTTCGATGCCCGCGGCGGGATTCGGTAAACGTTGACGTCAGGTTTTACACACAGGATCGACTCGTATTCGCCCTCGGTCGCCATCTTGACTTTAATTCAATCGGTGTGTGGTGATCGTGCACGTTAACGGGTGCGAGACCGTAATACACTGTGTATTTGCGCACATGAAGCGTTCACATCCATTTCTAATGTAATTTATCCAGATTAATCAACCATTGTCAGTGATAGTTTAGAGATCATTGTAATCAATTAGCCTACGTTTTATTTGGTTGTTTATCGTTGGCTATGTGAGAGATAAAGAGCTGGTCAAATTTAAATAGAGGATAGGATAATGTCAACACAAAACGACTCAATCACAGTTGGAGGGAATGATTTAATGGATGTGTTACAAGACAGTGATAATGTTACAAAGGGTAAAAATGTAAATCCCATGGATTAAATAACAGTATATAAACACATTATTGAGTTGTACAGATGACCTGTTTCAGTTATTATTATTTACTTTACCGTGATAGATTAAAGTTACATTTACAGTATAACACTGACACCAGTGGGAGGAGCAGAAATAATATAGCTCTAACTCAAGGGTACAGTGTGTGTGTGTGTGTGTGTGTGTGTGTGTGTGTGTGTGTGTGTGTGTGTGTGTGTGTGTGTGTGTGTGTGTGTGTGTGTGTGTGTGTGTGTGTGTGTGTGTGTGTGTGTGTGTGTGTGTGTCCTACCTGGAGGATGTCATTAAGTTTCCTGGCCAGTTGAACAGAGTTCTGATGCAGTCCGCCCCAGGCCTTAAACACACGCTGTCTGCAAGCTACAAAGGTCTGCCAACAGTAGACAACAGTAGAAATAGTCTACAGGGAATAGACAGAATTATAATGAGAGACGTACTCACACACACCCTCTCTACCTTCATAGTTCATGACAGTGATCCCCGGCTCTCTGCAGCATGCGGAGACCCTCTCTCGCACTGCTGTCCTCCTGGAGACGTAGATCCTGAGGCGGAGGTTGGGGGTCTGGCTGAGGAACTGGGCCAGCCTGTAGAAGCAGTCTGAGCAGGGGGACCAGGAACAGAACCAGGTGACTGAGTAACACAGTCCCACACTGTCTGGAGCTCCATAACCCCACAGGCAGGGACACCGGGCGCCTGCTTCCATGAGGCGCAGGAACAGAACCAGGTGACTGAGTAACACAGTCCCACACTGTCTGGAGCTCCATAACCCCACAGGCAGGGACACAGGGCGCCTGCTTCCAGGAGGCGCAGGAACAGCAGCTGGGGGGTGGAAGGAAAGAGCATGATGGAGGTGTGTGAGAAAAGGAGAGGGTGAGGAATGAGTGAGAGATAGTGATGGAAATAGGGGAGGAAGTGAGAGGGATGAGGGAGAGTGAGTGATGGAGGTAGGTGAGGAATGAGGGAGAGATAGTGATGGAAATAGGGGAGGAAGTGAGAGGGATGAGGGAGAGTGAGTGATGGAGGTAGGTGAGGAATGAGGGAGAGATAGTGATGGAAATAGGGGAGGAAGTGAGAGGGATGAGGGAGAGTGAGTGATGGAGGTAGGTGAGGAATGAGGGAGAGATAGTGATGGAAATAGGGGAGGAAGTGAGAGGGATGAGGGAGAGTGAGTGATGGAGGTAGGTGAGGAATGAGGGAGAGATAGTGATGGAGGTAGGTGCGGAATGAGGGAGAGATAGTGATGTAAATAGTGGAGGAAGTGAGAGGGATGAGGGAGAGTGAGTGATGGGAGGTAGGTGAGGAATGAGGGAGTGATGAGGATAGGTGAGGAAGGTAGACAGGTGAGGAATGAGGGAGAGAGTGATGGATGTAGTTGAGGAAGAGAGAGAGAGAGGGAATGACTGAGGGAGAAAGATGTAGATAGAGAGAAAGGAGAGGTAATGCATGGATAGAGAGTGGAGAGTAGAATGAGGGGAAAGAGAGTGATGAAGACAGGGGAAGGAAATAAAGAAAATGGGAGAGATAGGAAATATATAACGACGGATGACAGATGATAACATTTGTTTCATGTTTCCTCCTCTCCTCTCCTCTCCTCTCCTCTCCTCTCCTCTCCTCTCCTCTGCTCTCCTCTCCTCTCCTCTCCTCTCCTCTCCTCTCCTCTCCTCTCCTCTCCTCTCCTCTCCTCTCCTCTCCTCTCCTCTCCTCTCCTCTCCTCTCCTCTCCTCTCCTCTCCTCTCCTCTCCTCTCCTCTCCTCTCCTCTCCCTACTCTCTCCCCTCCCTCTTCTCCCTCTCCTCTCCTCTCCATGACAGCCGGACCGGTTGCGCAGGTGTCCAAAGTCGAAGGAGAGTGAGTTTGCACCCACCTGCCTCTTGACCACGATGCACAGGTAGGTTTCGTGTCGGCCCTTGGCCCAGCGCATGTTCTTATAGTGGTAGATAAACTTCTTCTGGGCCAACAGAACACAGACACAGAAAGTAGGTTTTCACTGAAATAAGTAGTAGAGATGAATGCTACATCTATTTTTATACACAAACTGAGGCAGGCCTATGGTGAAAATGTGAATGGTTATAGCCACTACTATTGCTTTTCCCTCCTCTGCCCCTATAGTGTCTTTTCTGGTGTGGAAAAGCCATATATTCTGGTTATGAGGACTGCACTAACTACTCAACACTTTCCTCTTCTTCTTTCACAAAATCACAGGTTTGGTTAACCGTCTGTCAATGAACTGGTGTCTAACAAACTGGCCCTGGTTCTCTCAGTCTCAGTTTGAATCAGAGAGCTTTCAGTGAAACTAGCGAAAGCTATTCAATACATTGTTGTCATCATCACTGAAACTTCTGATTGTGCTGCATAAGAGAAAGATGACAGAAGTGGTTTCATAAAGCATCATCAATAATAAATAGGACAGCAATCACCAATTGGCAGGGATTAGTTTTAAAAATGTACCATGCATCAGTTGATCCCGTCATGTGATATTATATCATATACCTTTTCTCAACTCATTAAACAATGAATACAACAAAAACAGATGTTCATTTTACTCACCTGTCAAATTTGTTGATCATTTCAGAAGCCTAATTTGTCTCACACAGTCAATCAGGCGAGAGCGAGTGGTGTGATGAGTGTGGGGGGAGGAGGGAAGGGAAGGAGGGGACAGGGTAGATACAGTGCCTTGCAAAAGTATTCGGCCCCCTTGAACTTTGCAACCTTTTGCCACATTTCAGGCTTCAAACATAAAGATATAAAACTGTATTTTTTTGTGAAGAATCAACAACAAGTGGGACACAATCATGAAGTGGAACGACATTTATTGGATATTTCAAACTTTTTTAACAAATCAAAAACTGAAAAATTGGGCGTGCAAAATTATTCAGCCCCTTTACTTTCAGTGCAGCAAACTCTCTCCAGAAGTTCAGTGAGGATCTTTGAATGATCCAATGTTGACCTAAATTACTAATGATGATAAATACAATCCACCTGTGTGTAATCAAGTCTCCGTAAAAATGCACCTGCACTGTGATAGTCTCAGAGGCCCGTTAAAAGCGCAGAGAGCATCATGAAGAACAAGGAACACACCAGGCAGGTCCGAGAAACTGTTGTGAAGAAGTTAAAAGCCGGATTTGGATACAAAAAGATTTCCCAAGCGTTAAACATCCCAAGGAGCACTGTGCAAGCGATAATATTGAAATGGAAGGAGTATCAGACCACTGCAAATCTACCAAGACCTGGCCGTCCCTCTAAACTTTCAGCTCATACAAGGAGAAGACTGATCAGAGATGCAGCCAAGAGGCCCATGATCACTCTGGATGAACTTCAGAGATCTACAGCTGAGGTGGGATACTCTGTCCATAGGACAACAATCAGTCGTATATTGCACAAATCTGGCCTTTATGGAAGAGTGGCAAGAAGAAAGCCATTTCTTAAAGATATCTATAAAAAGTGTCGTTTAAAGTTTGTCACAAGCCACCTGGGAGACACACCAAACATGTGGAAGAAGGTGCTCTGGTCAGGTGAAACCAAAATTGAACTTTTTGGCAACAATGCAACAAGTTATGTTTGGCGTAAAAGAAACACAGCTCATCACCCTGAACACACCATCCCCACTGTCAAACATGGTGGTGGCAACATCATGATTTGGGCCTGCTTTTCTTCAGCAGGGACAGGGAAGTTGGTTAAAATTGATGGGAAGATGGACGTAGCCAAATACAGGACCATTCTGGAAGAAAACCTGATGGAGTCTGCAAAAGACCCGAGACTGGGACAGAGATTTGTCTTCCAACAAGACAGTGATCCAAAACATAAAGCAAAATCTACAATGGAATGGTTCAAAAATAAACATATCCAGGTGTTAGAATGGCCAAGTCAAAGTCCAGACCTGAATCCAATCGAGAATCTGTGGAAAGAACTGAAAACTGCTGTTCACAAATGCTCTCCATCCAACCTCACTGAGCTCGAGCTGTTTTGCAAGGAGGAATGGGAAAAAAATTCAGTCTCTCAATGTGCAAAAGGTGGCGCTACAAAGTATTAAGGGGGCTGAATAATTTTGCACGCCCAATTTTTCAGTTTTTGATTTGTTCAAAATTTTTGAAATATCCAATAAATGTCGATCCACTTCATGATTGTGTCCCACTTGTTGTTGATTCTTCAGAAAAAATACAGTTTTATATATTTTGTGTTTGAAGCCTGAAATGTGGCAAAAGGTCGCAAAGTTCAAGGGGGCCGAATACTTTCGCAAGGCACTGTATCTCCTTCACATAGAATTTAACAGGCTGTTAATTGTAGCCTGTGGAATGTTGTCCCACTCTTCTTCAATGACTGTGTGAAGTTGCTGGATATGGGCGGGAACTGGAACACGCTGTCGTACACGTTGATCCAGAGCATCCCAAACATGCTCAATGGGTGACATGAATATGGAGGCCATGGAAGAACTGGGACATTTTCAGCTTCCAGGAATTGTATACAGATCCTTGTGACATGGGGTCATGCATTATCATGCTGAAACCTGAGGTGATGGTGGTGGATGAGTGGCATGACAATGGGCCTCAGGATCTCAACCCAGTATCTTTGTGCATTCAAATTGTCATCGATAAAATGCAATTGTTTGTTGTCCGTAGGTTATGCCTGTCCATACTATAACCCCACCGCCACCATGGGGCACTCTGTTCACAACGTTGACATCAGACAACCGCTCACCCACACAACGCCATACACACTGCCTGCCATCTGCCCGGTACAGTTGAAACCGGCACCCATCCGTGAAGAGCACACTTCTCCAGCGTGCCAGGGGCCATCGAAGGTGAGCATTTGCCCACTGAAGTCAGTTACGACACCGAACTGTAGTCAGGTCAAGACCTTGGTGAGGACACCGAGCACGCAGATGAGCTTCCCTGAGATGGTTTCTGATAATTCTTTGTTTTGCAAACCCACAGTGTCATCTGTGGCATTATGTTGTGTGACAAAACTGAACATTTTAGAGTGGCCTTTTATTGTCCCCAGCACAAGGGGCACCTGTGTAATGATCATGCTGTTTAATCAGCTTCTTGATATGATATGCCACACCTGTCAAGTGGATGGATTATCTTGGCAAATGAGAAATGCTCACTAACAGGGATGTGAACAAATTGGTGCACAACATTTGAGAGAAATAAGCTTTTTGTGCAAATGGAAAATGTCTAAGATCTTTTATTTCAATTCATGAAACATGGGACCAAGTTGCATTTATGTTTTTGTTCAGTATAGTTATACGACATAGATATAGTCCTTGAGTTGATTATGACTAATTAGAGAACCACAAGAAACAAATCCGTTTCACAATGCAGGAAACACAAAGTAATTATAGTGACCACACATGAGTCCAGGAGTGTTTGACGTGATTTGTAACCTTTTGATTTTCTCACATACGTCAGTAAAATCAGCCAAATGGGTGGAAATTTCCAAAGGAGCTTCGCTCGCTCCCCCAGCCAGTCACCCAACCAGTCACCCAGCCAGTCACTCAGCCAGTCACCCAACCCTCCACTCTGGTTTTCCCAGATCATAAAAAATGAAAACTTCCAGATACCTTCTCGCCTTGATGCAGACTGGGTTTTACCACCCTTCCTCGTTCCACTCCTCCCTCCTTTCCTTCCCTCCTCCCCCCCGTCACCGTTTCCAGGGGGTAGACATGGGCATCCCCCATAACCCAGAGGCCCTGACACCTATACCTCTGACTTGTGTTGTGTGAGTGTGTTTGCACGTGTCATATTTGTGTTTTCCCAAAGTGTGTCAATCATAGAAAACGTAGGAGCTGTGAGTGACCTCTCACCCCAGGTTTCCCTCTCTGCTCCACCACCGCAGTGTGTGGCTCTCTCCCCTTACCCACAGTGTGTATAATATATATATATATTCAGACCAACCAGCCTTTGAACCATGAGATGTTGTCATCCATCCTCCTCCATAGACGAGGGTGTGTTCACTCTCTCTCCGGCTTTGTTCTGTGCCGTCGTTCTGTCTGTTTTTGCTCCGGCCTGGTCCCGTTCACTGCAGCTGCACGCATCCTGTGCCTCTGTTTCCCATGACTCCCCACTCCCCTCTCCCTCTCATGCACTCTGTGGTTTGGGGAATTCACTGTTTCCCAGGGTGGGTGTATTTGGAGCTCATCTGTACTGTGTGTGTGTGAGTGTGAGTGTGTGTTTGTTTGGCTTGTGGAGCCCATCTGTGTGAGTGTGTCATAATTATGATCTTTACACATCATCTGGAACGGATTTATCCACTGCCATTTACGTACCAACCGCCGGTGGTGCCGTGCCCCAACATCAAGATATACACTCGTCTGCAATGTTTGTCTGTGTATGTGTGTATGTGTCTGTGTGTATGTATCTATCTGTGTGTGTATGTATCTATCTGTGTGTGTATGTCTCTGTGTGGATATGTGTCTGTGTGTGTATGTCTCTGTGTGTGTATGTGTCTGTGTGTGTATGTCTCTGTGTGTCTGTGTGTGTATGTGTCTGTGTGTGTATGTGTCTGTGTGTGTATGTCTGTATGTGTCTGTGTCCGTGTGTATGTGTCTGTGTGTATGTGTCTGTATCTATCTGTATCTATCTGTGTGTGTATGTCTCTGTGTGTGTATGTCTCTGTGTGTATATGTCTCTGTGTGTGTATGTCTCTGTGTGTGTATGTCTCTGTGTGTATGTGTATGTATGTCTCTGTGTGTATGTGTATGTATGTCTCTGTGTGTGTATGTCTCTCTGTGTGTATGTGTCTGTGTTTGTATGTCTCAGTGTGTGTATGTGTCTGTGTGTGTATGTCTCTGTGTGTGTATGTCTCTGTGTGTGTATGTCTCTGAGTGTGTGTATGTATGTCTCTGTGTGTATATGTCCGTGTGTGTGTATGTGTCTGTGTGTGTATGTGTCTGTGTGTGTATGTGTCTGTGTGTGTATGTGTCTGTGTCTGTATGTGTCTGTGTGTGTATGTGTCTGTGTATGTATGTGTCTGTGTGTATGTCTGTGTGTGTATATGTGTCTGTGTATGTATGTGTCTGTGTGTATGTCTGTGTGTGTATGTCTCTGTGTGTGTATGTGTACGTGTGTGTATATGTCCGTGTGTGTGTATGTGTCTGTGTGTGTATGTGTCCGTGTGTGTATGTGTCTGTGTCTGTGTGTATGTCTCTCTGTGTGTGTCTGTGTGTGTATGTGTCTGTCTCTGTGTGTGTATGTGTCTGTGTGTGTATGTGTCTGTGTGTGTATGTGTCTGTGTGTGTATGTGTCTGTGTGTGTATGTGTCCGTGTGTGTATGTGTCTGTTTGTGTATATGTCCGTGTGTGTGTATGTGTCCGTGTATGTGTATGTGTCCGTGTATGTGTCTGTGTGTGTATGTGTCTGCGTGTGTATGTGTCTGCGTGTATGTCTGTGTGTGTATGTGTCTGTGTGTCTGTCTGTGTATGTCTCTGTGTGTGTATGTGTCTGTGTGTGTATGTCTCTGTGTGTGTATGTCTCTGAGTGTGTATGTCTCTGAGTGTGTGTATGTATGTCTCTGTGTGTATATGTCCGTGTGTGTGTATGTGTCTGTCTGTGTGTGTATGTGTGTGTATGCGTCTGTGTGTGTATGTGTCTGTATGTATGTGTCTGTATGTGTCTGTGTGTATGTCTCTCTGTGTGTGTGTCTGTATGTGTCTGTCTGTGTATGTCTCTGTGTGTGAATGTGTGTGTATGTGTCTGTGTGTGTATGTGTCTGTGTGTATGTCTGTGTGTGTATGTGTCTGTGTGTATGTCTGTGTGTGTATGTGTCTGTGTGTATGTCTGTGTGTGTATGTGTCTGTGTGTATGTCTCTCTGTGTGTGTCTGTGTGTGTATGTGTCTGTCTGTGTATGTGTCTGTCTGTGTATGTATGTGTCTGTCTGTGTATGTCTCTGTGTGTGTATGTGTCCGTGTGTGTATGTGTCTGTGTGTGTATATGTCCGTGTGTGTGTATGTGTCTGTGTGTGTATGTGTCCGTGTATGTGTCTGTGTGTGTCTGTGTCTGTGTGTGTCTGTGTGTGTATGTGTCTGTGTGTGTATGTGTGTGTGTGTGTGTATGTGTCTGTGTGTATGTCTCTCTGTGTGTGTCTGTGTGTATGTGTCTGTCTGTGTATGTGTCTGTGTGTGTATGTGTCTGTGTATGTGTCTGTGTGTGTATGTGTCTGTGTGTGTGTCCGTGTGTGCATGTGTCTGTGTGTGTATGTGTCCGTGTGTGTATGTGTCCGTGTGTGTATGTGTCCGTGTGTGTATGTGTCCGTGTGTGTATGTGTCCGTGTGTGTATGTGTCCGTGTGTGTATGTGTCCGTGTGTGTATGTGTCCGTGTGTGTATCTGTCTGTGTGTGTGTATGTGTCTGTGTGTATTTGTCTGTGTATGTCTCTGTGTGTGTGTATGTCTCTGTGTGTGTGTATGTGTCCGTGTGTGTATGTGTCCGTGTGTGTATGTGTCCGTGTGTGTGTATGTGTCCGTGTGTGTATGTGTCCGTGTGTGTATGTGTCCGTGTGTGTGTATGTGTCCGTGTGTGTGTATGTGTCCGTGTGTGTATGTGTCCGTGCGTGTATGTGTCCGTGTGTGTATGTCTCAGTGTGTGTATGTGTCTGTGTGTGTATGTCTCTGTGTGTGTATGTCTCTGAGTGTGTGTATGTATGTCTCTGTGTGTATATGTCCGTGTGTGTATATGTCCGTGTGTGTGTATGTGTCTGTGTGTGTATGTGTCTGTGTGTGTATGTGTCTGTGTGTGTATGTGTCTGTGTCTGTGTGTGTATGTGTCTGTGTATGTATGTGTCTGTGTGTGTATGTGTCTGTGTATGTATGTGTCTGTGTGTATGTCTGTGTGTGTATATGTGTCTGTGTATGTATGTGTCTGTGTGTATGTCTGTGTGTGTATGTCTCTGTGTGTGTATGTGTACGTGTGTGTATATGTCCGTGTGTGTGTATGTGTCTGTGTGTGTATGTGTCCGTGTATGTGTCCGTGTGTGTATGTGTCTGTGTCTGTGTGTATGTCTCTCTGTGTGTGTCTGTGTGTGTATGTGTCTGTCTCTGTGTGTGTATGTGTCTGTGTGTGTATGTGTCTGTGTGTGTATGTGTCTGTGTGTGTATGTGTCTGTGTGTGTATGTGTCCGTGTGTGTATGTGTCTGTTTGTGTATATGTCCGTGTGTGTGTATGTGTCCGTGTATGTGTATGTGTCCGTGTATGTGTCTGTGTGTGTATGTGTCTGCGTGTATGTCTGTGTGTGTATGTGTCTGTGTGTATGTCTCTCTGTGTGTGTCTGTGTCTGTCTGTGTATGTCTCTGTGTGTGTATGTGTCTGTGTGTGTATGTCTCTGTGTGTGTATGTCTCTGAGTGTGTATGTCTCTGAGTGTGTGTATGTATGTCTCTGTGTGTATATGTCCGTGTGTGTGTATGTGTCTGTCTGTGTGTGTATGTGTGTGTATGCGTCTGTGTGTGTATGTGTCTGTGTGTATGTGTCTGTATGTGTCTGTGTGTATGTCTCTCTGTGTGTGTGTCTGTATGTGTCTGTCTGTGTATGTCTCTGTGTGTGAATGTGTGTGTATGTGTCTGTGTGTGTATGTGTCTGTGTGTATGTCTGTGTGTGTATGTGTCTGTGTGTATGTCTGTGTGTCTGTGTGTATGTCTGTGTGTGTATGTGTCTGTGTGTATGTCTCTCTGTGTGTGTCTGTGTGTGTATGTGTCTGTCTGTGTATGTGTCTGTCTGTGTATGTATGTGTCTGTCTGTGTATGTCTCTGTGTGTGTATGTGTCCGTGTGTGTATGTGTCTGTGTGTGTATATGTCCGTGTGTGTGTATGTGTCTGTGTCTGTGTGTGTATGTGTCCGTGTATGTGTCTGTGTGTGTCTGTGTCTGTGTGTGTCTGTGTGTGTATGTGTCTGTGTGTGTATATGTCCGTGTGTATGTCTGTGTGTGTATATGTGTCTGTGTATGTATGTGTCTGTGTGTATGTCTGTGTGTGTATGTCTCTGTGTGTGTATGTGTACGTGTGTGTATATGTCCGTGTGTGTGTATGTGTCTGTGTGTGTATGTGTCCGTGTATGTGTCCGTGTGTGTATGTGTCTGTGTCTGTGTGTATGTCTCTCTGTGTGTGTCTGTGTGTGTATGTGTCTGTCTCTGTGTGTGTATGTGTCTGTGTGTGTATGTGTCTGTGTGTGTATGTGTCTGTGTGTGTATGTGTCTGTGTGTGTATGTGTCCGTGTGTGTATGTGTCTGTTTGTGTATATGTCCGTGTGTGTGTATGTGTCCGTGTATGTGTATGTGTCCGTGTATGTGTCTGTGTGTGTATGTGTCTGCGTGTATGTCTGTGTGTGTATGTGTCTGTGTGTATGTCTGTGTGTATGTCTCTCTGTGTGTGTCTGTGTCTGTCTGTGTATGTCTCTGTGTGTGTATGTGTCTGTGTGTGTATGTCTCTGTGTGTGTATGTCTCTGAGTGTGTATGTCTCTGAGTGTGTGTATGTATGTCTCTGTGTGTATATGTCCGTGTGTGTGTATGTGTCTGTCTGTGTGTGTATGTGTGTGTATGCGTCTGTGTGTGTATGTGTCTGTGTGTATGTGTCTGTATGTGTCTGTGTGTATGTCTCTCTGTGTGTGTGTCTGTATGTGTCTGTCTGTGTATGTCTCTGTGTGTGAATGTGTGTGTATGTGTCTGTGTGTGTATGTGTCTGTGTGTATGTCTGTGTGTGTATGTGTCTGTGTGTATGTCTGTGTGTGTATGTGTCTGTGTGTGTCTGTGTCTGTGTGTGTCTGTGTGTGTATGTGTCTGTGTGTGTATGTGTGTGTGTGTGTGTGTGTATGTGTCTGTGTGTATGTCTCTCTGTGTGTGTCTGTGTGTATGTGTCTGTCTGTGTATGTGTCTGTGTGTGTATGTGTCTGTGTATGTGTCTGTGTGTGTATGTGTGTGTGTGTGTCCGTGTGTGTGTGTGTCCGTGTGTGTGTGTGTCCGTGTGTGTATGTGTCCGTGTGTGTATGTGTCCGTGTGTGTGTATGTGTCCGTGTGTGTGTATGTGTCCGTGTGTGTGTATGTGTCCGTGTGTGTGTATGTGTCCGTGTGTGTATGTGTCCGTGTGTGTATGTGTCCGTGTGTGTATGTGTCCGTGTGTGTATGTGTCTGTGTGTGTATGTGTGTGTGTGTGTCCGTGTGTGTATGTGTCTGTGTGTGTATGTGTCTGTGTGTATGTGTCTGTGTGTGTATGTGTCTGTGTGTGTGTCCGTGTGTGTATGTGTCTGTGTGTGTATGTGTCCGTGTGTGTATGTGTCCGTGTGTGTATGTGTCCGTGTGTGTATGTGTCTGTGTGTGTATGTGTCTGTGTGTGTATGTGTCTGTGTGTGTATGTGTCCGTGTGTGTATGTGTCTGTTTGTGTATATGTCCGTGTGTGTGTATGTGTCCGTGTATGTGTATGTGTCCGTGTATGTGTCTGTGTGTGTATGTGTCTGCGTGTATGTCTGTGTGTGTATGTGTCTGTGTGTATGTCTGTGTGTATGTCTCTCTGTGTGTGTCTGTGTCTGTCTGTGTATGTCTCTGTGTGTGTATGTGTCTGTGTGTGTATGTCTCTGTGTGTGTATGTGTCTGTGTGTGTATGTCTCTGTGTGTGTATGTCTCTGAGTGTGTATGTCTCAGAGTGTGTGTATGTATGTCTCTGTGTGTATATGTCCGTGTGTGTGTATGTGTCTGTCTGTGTGTGTATGTGTGTGTATGCGTCTGTGTGTGTATGTGTCTGTGTGTATGTGTCTGTATGTGTCTGTGTGTATGTCTCTCTGTGTGTGTGTCTGTATGTGTCTGTCTGTGTATGTGTGTGTATGTGTCTGTGTGTGTATGTGTCTGTGTGTATGTCTGTGTGTGTATGTGTCTGTGTGTATGTCTGTGTGTGTATGTGTCTGTGTGTATGTCTCTCTGTGTGTGTCTGTGTGTGTATGTGTCTGTCTGTGTATGTGTCTGTCTGTGTATGTATGTGTCTGTCTGTGTATGTCTCTGTGTGTGTATGTGTCCGTGTGTGTATGTGTCTGTGTGTGTATATGTCCGTGTGTGTGTATGTGTCTGTGTGTGTATGTGTCCGTGTGTGTGTATGTGTCTGTGTGTGTGTATGTGTCTGTGTGTATTTGTCTGTGTATGTCTCTGTGTGTGTGTATGTCTCTGTGTGTGTGTATGTGTCCGTGTGTGTATGTGTCCGTGTGTGTATGTGTCCGTGTGTGTGTATGTGTCTGTGTGTGTATGTGTCCGTGTATGTGTCTGTGTGTGTCTGTGTCTGTGTGTGTCTGTGTGTGTATGTGTCTGTGTGTGTATGTGTGTGTGTGTGTGTGTGTATGTGTCTGTGTGTATGTCTCTCTGTGTGTGTCTGTGTGTATGTGTCTGTCTGTGTATGTGTCTGTGTGTGTATGTGTCTGTGTCTGTGTGTGTATGTGTCCGTGTGTGTATGTGTCCGTGTGTGTATGTGTCCGTGTGTGTATGTGTCCGTGTGTGTATGTGTGTGTATGCGTCTGTGTGTGTATGTGTCTGTGTGTATGTGTCTGTATGTGTCTGTGTGTATGTCTCTCTGTGTGTGTGTCTGTATGTGTCTGTCTGTGTATGTCTCTGTGTGTGAATGTGTGTGTATGTGTCTGTGTGTATGTCTGTGTGTGTATGTGTCTGTGTGTATGTCTGTGTGTGTATGTGTCTGTGTGTATGTCTCTCTGTGTGTGTCTGTGTGTGTATGTGTCTGTCTGTGTATGTGTCTGTCTGTGTATGTATGTGTCTGTCTGTGTATGTCTCTGTGTGTGTATGTGTCCGTGTGTGTATGTGTCTGTGTGTGTATATGTCCGTGTGTGTGTATGTGTCTGTGTGTGTATGTGTCCGTGTATGTGTCTGTGTGTGTCTGTGTCTGTGTGTGTCTGTGTGTGTATGTGTCTGTGTGTGTATGTGTGTGTGTGTGTGTGTGTATGTGTCTGTGTGTATGTCTCTCTGTGTGTGTCTGTGTGTGTATGTGTGTGTGTGTGTCCGTGTGTGTGTGTGTCCGTGTGTGTGTATGTGTCCGTGTGTGTGTATGTGTCCGTGTGTGTGTATGTGTCCGTGTGTGTGTATGTGTCCGTGTGTGTGTATGTGTCCGTGTGTGTGTATGTGTCCGTGTGTGTGTATGTGTCCGTGTGTGTATGTGTCCGTGTGTGTGTATGTGTCCGTGTGTGTATGTGTCCGTGTGTGTGTATGTGTCCGTGTGTGTATGTGTCCGTGTGTGTATGTGTCCGTGTGTGTATGTGTCCGTGTGTGTATGTGTCCGTGTGTGTATGTGTCCGTGTGTGTATGTGTGTGTGTGTATGTGTCCGTGTGTGTATGTGTCTGTGTGTGTATGTGTCTGTGTGTGTATGTGTCTGTGTGTGTGTCCGTGTGTGTATGTGTCCGTGTGTGTATGTGTCCGTGTGTGTATGTGTCCGTGTGTGTATGTGTCCGTGTGTGTATGTGTCCGTGTGTGTATGTGTCCGTGTGTGTATGTGTCCGTGTGTGTATGTGTCCGTGTGTGTATGTGTCCGTGTGTGTATGTGTCCGTGTGTGTATGTGTCCGTGTGTGTATGTGTCCGTGTGTGTATGTGTCCGTGTGTGTATGTGTCCGTGTGTGTATGTGTCCGTGTGTGTATGTGTCCGTGTGTGTATGTGTCCGTGTGTGTATGTGTCCGTGTGTGTGTATGTGTCTGTGTGTGT
Organism: Oncorhynchus gorbuscha; assembly: GCF_021184085.1. Taxonomy (NCBI): domain Eukaryota; kingdom Metazoa; phylum Chordata; class Actinopteri; order Salmoniformes; family Salmonidae; genus Oncorhynchus; species Oncorhynchus gorbuscha. The sequence continues at coordinate 6,154,657 of NC_060191.1, forward strand.
GTATGTGTCTGTGTGTATTTGTCTGTGTATGTCTCTGTGTGTGTGTATGTCTCTGTGTGTGTGTATGTGTCCGTGTGTGTATGTGTCCGTGTGTGTATGTGTCCGTGTGTGTGTATGTGTCCGTGTGTGTATGTGTCCGTGTGTGTGTATGTGTCCGTGTGTGTGTATGTGTCCGTGTGTGTATGTGTCCGTGTGTGTATGTGTCCGTGTGTGTATGTCTCAGTGTGTGTATGTGTCTGTGTGTGTATGTCTCTGTGTGTGTATGTCTCTGAATGTGTGTATGTATGTCTCTGTGTGTATATGTCCGTGTGTGTATATGTCCGTGTGTGTGTATGTGTCTGTGTGTGTATGTGTCTGTGTGTGTATGTGTCTGTGTGTGTATGTGTCTGTGTCTGTGTGTGTATGTGTCTGTGTATGTATGTGTCTGTGTGTATGTCTGTGTGTGTATATGTGTCTGTGTATGTATGTGTCTGTGTGTATGTCTGTGTGTGTATGTCTCTGTGTGTGTATGTGTACGTGTGTGTATATGTCCGTGTGTGTGTATGTGTCTGTGTGTGTATGTGTCCGTGTATGTGTCCGTGTGTGTATGTGTCTGTGTCTGTGTGTATGTCTCTCTGTGTGTGTCTGTGTGTGTATGTGTCTGTCTCTGTGTGTGTATGTGTCTGTGTGTGTATGTGTCTGTGTGTGTATGTGTCTGTGTGTGTATGTGTCTGTGTGTGTATGTGTCCGTGTGTGTATGTGTCTGTTTGTGTATATGTCCGTGTGTGTGTATGTGTCCGTGTATGTGTATGTGTCCGTGTATGTGTCTGTGTGTGTATGTGTCTGCGTGTATGTCTGTGTGTGTATGTGTCTGTGTGTATGTCTGTGTGTATGTCTCTCTGTGTGTGTCTGTGTCTGTCTGTGTATGTCTCTGTGTGTGTATGTGTCTGTGTGTGTATGTCTCTGTGTGTGTATGTCTCTGAGTGTGTATGTCTCTGAGTGTGTGTATGTATGTCTCTGTGTGTATATGTCCGTGTGTGTGTATGTGTCTGTCTGTGTGTGTATGTGTGTGTATGCGTCTGTGTGTGTATGTGTCTGTGTGTATGTGTCTGTATGTGTCTGTGTGTATGTCTCTCTGTGTGTGTGTCTGTATGTGTCTGTCTGTGTATGTCTCTGTGTGTGAATGTGTGTGTATGTGTCTGTGTGTGTATGTGTCTGTGTGTATGTCTGTGTGTGTATGTGTCTGTGTGTATGTCTGTGTGTGTATGTGTCTGTGTGTATGTCTGTGTGTGTATGTGTCTGTGTGTATGTCTCTCTGTGTGTGTCTGTGTGTGTATGTGTCTGTCTGTGTATGTGTCTGTCTGTGTATGTATGTGTCTGTCTGTGTATGTCTCTGTGTGTGTATGTGTCCGTGTGTGTATGTGTCTGTGTGTGTATATGTCCGTGTGTGTGTATGTGTCTGTGTGTGTATGTGTCCGTGTATGTGTCTGTGTGTGTCTGTGTCTGTGTGTGTCTGTGTGTGTATGTGTCTGTGTGTGTATGTGTGTGTGTGTGTGTGTGTATGTGTCTGTGTGTATGTCTCTCTGTGTGTGTCTGTGTGTATGTGTCTGTCTGTGTATGTGTCTGTGTGTGTATGTGTCTGTGTATGTGTCTGTGTGTGTATGTGTGTGTGTGTGTCCGTGTGTGTGTGTGTCCGTGTGTGTGTGTGTCCGTGTGTGTATGTGTCCGTGTGTGTATGTGTCCGTGTGTGTGTATGTGTCCGTGTGTGTGTATGTGTCCGTGTGTGTGTATGTGTCCGTGTGTGTGTATGTGTCCGTGTGTGTGTATGTGTCCGTGTGTGTGTATGTGTCCGTGTGTGTGTATGTGTCCGTGTGTGTATGTGTCCGTGTGTGTATGTGTCCGTGTGTGTATGTGTCCGTGTGTGTATGTGTCCGTGTGTGTATGTGTCCGTGTGTGTATGTGTCCGTGTGTGTATGTGTCTGTGTGTGTATGTGTGTGTGTGTGTCCGTGTGTGTATGTGTCTGTGTGTGTATGTGTCTGTGTGTGTATGTGTCTGTGTGTGTATGTGTCTGTGTGTGTGTCCGTGTGTGTATGTGTCCGTGTGTGTATGTGTCCGTGTGTGTATGTGTCCGTGTGTGTATGTGTCCGTGTGTGTATGTGTCCGTGTGTGTATGTGTCCGTGTGTGTATGTGTCCGTGTGTGTATGTGTCCGTGTGTGTATGTGTCCGTGTGTGTATGTGTCCGTGTGTGTATGTGTCCGTGTGTGTATGTGTCCGTGTGTGTATGTGTCCGTGTGTGTATGTGTCCGTGTGTGTATGTGTCCGTGTGTGTATGTGTCCGTGTGTGTATGTGTCCGTGTGTGTAAGTGTCTGTGTGTGTGTATGTGTCTGTGTGTGTGTATGTGTCTGTGTGTATTTGTCTGTGTATGTCTCTGTGTGTGTGTATGTCTCTGTGTGTGTGTATGTGTCCGTGTGTGTATGTGTCCGTGTGTGTATGTGTCCGTGTGTGTGTATGTGTCCGTGTGTGTGTATGTGTCCGTGTGTGTATGTGTCCGTGTGTGTATGTGTCCGTGTGTGTATGTGTCCGTGTGTGTATGTGTCCGTGTGTGTGTATGTGTCCGTGTGTGTGTATGTGTCCGTGTGTGTATGTGTCCGTGTGTGTGTATGTGTCCGTGTGTGTGTATGTGTCCGTGTGTGTGTATGTGTCCGTGTGTGTATGTGTCCGTGTGTGTATGTGTCCGTGTGTGTATGTGTCCGTGTGTGTATGTGTCCGTGTGTGTATGTGTCCGTGTGTGTATGTGTCCGTGCGTGTGTGTATGTGTCCGTGCGTGTGTGTATGTGTCCGTGTGTGTGTATGTGTCCGTGTGTGTGTATGTGTCCGTGTGTGTATGTGTCCGTGTGTGTATGTGTCCGTGTGTGTGTATGTGTCCGTGTGTGTGTATGTGTCCGTGTGTGTGTATGTGTCCGTGTGTGTATGTGTCCGTGTGTGTATGTGTCTGTGTTTGTATGTGTCTGTGTGTGTATGTGTCTGTGTCTGTGTGTGTGTCTGTGTGTGTGTATGTGTCTGTGTGTGTGTATGTGTCTGTGTGTGTATGTGTCTGTGTATGTCTCCGTGTGTGTGTATGTGTCCGTGTGTGTGTATGTGTCCGTGTGTGTGTATGTGTCCGTGTGTGTGTATGTGTCCGTGTGTGTATGTGTCCGTATGTGTATGTGTCTGTATGTGTATGTGTCTGTGTGTGTATGTGTCTGTGTGTGTATGTGTCTGTCTGTGTATGTGTCTGTCTGTGTATGTGTCTGTCTGTGTATGTCTCTGTGTGTGTATGTGTCTGTGTGTGTATGTGTCCGTGTGTGTATGTGCCTGTGTGTGTGTATGTGTCTGTGTGTGTATGTGTCTGTGTGTGTATGTGTCTGTGTGTATGTCTGTGTGTGTGTATGTCTGTGTGTGTGTATGTCTGTGTGTGTGTATGTCTGTGTGTGTGTATGTCTGTGTGTGTATGTCTCTGTGTATGTGTCTGTGTGTGTATGTGTCTGTGTGTCTCTGTGTGTGTCTGTCTCTGTGTATGTCTCTGTGTGTGTATGTGTCTGTGTGTGTATGTGTCTGTGTGTGTCCGTGTCTGTGTGTGTCCGTGTGTGTATGTGTCCGTGTGTGTATGTGTCCGTGTGTGTATGTGTCCGTGTGTGTATGTGTCCGTGTGTGTATGTGTCCGTGTGTGTGTATGTGTCCGTGTGTGTGTATGTGTCCGTGTGTGTATGTGTCCGTGTGTGTATGTGTCTGTGTGTGTATGTGTCTGCGTGTATGTCTGTGTGTGTATGTGTCTGTGTGTATGTCTCTCTGTGTGTGTCTGTGTGTGTATGTGTCTGTGTGTCTCTGTGTGTGTGTATGTCTCTGTGTGTGTGTATATGTCCGTGTGTGTGTATGTGTCCGTGTGTGTATGTGTCCGTGTGTGTATGTGTCCGTGTGTGTATGTGTCTGTGTATGTATGTGTCTGTATGTGTATGTGTCTGCGTGTATGTCTGTGTGTGTATGTGTCTGTGTGTATGTCTCTCTGTGTGTGTCTGTGTGTGTATGTGTCTGTCTGTGTGTGTATGTGTGTGTATGCGTCTGTGTGTGTATGTGTCTGTGTGTATGTGTCTGTATGTGTCTGTGTGTATGTCTCTCTGTGTGTGTGTCTGTATGTGTCTGTCTGTGTATGTCTCTGTGTGTCTATGTGTCTGTATGTGTCCGTGTGTGTATGTGTCTGTGTGTGTATATGTGTCTGTGTGTGTATATGTGTCTGTGTGTGTATATGTGTCTGCGTGTATGTCTGTGTGTGTATGTGTCTGTGTGTATGTCTCTCTGTGTGTGTCTGTGTGTGTATGTGTCTGTGTGTGTATGTGTCTGTGTGTGTATGTCTGTATGTGTCTGTGTCCGTGTGTGTATGTGTCTGTGTGTATGTGTCTGTATCTATCTGTATCTATCTGTGTGTGTATGTCTCTGTGTGTGTATGTCTCTGTGTGTATATGTCTCTGTGTGTGTATGTCTCTGTGTGTGTATGTCTCTGTGTGTATGTGTATGTATGTCTCTGTGTGTGTATGTCTCTCTGTGTGTATGTGTCTGTGTTTGTATGTCTCAGTGTGTGTATGTGTCTGTGTGTGTATGTCTCAGTGTGTGTATGTCTCTGAGTGTGTGTATGTATGTCTCTGTGTGTATATGTCCGTGTGTGTGTATGTGTCTGTGTGTGTATGTGTCTGTGTGTGTATGTGTCTGTGTGTGTATGTGTCTGTGTTTGTATGTGTCTGTGTGTGTATGTGTCTGTGTGTGTATGTGTCTGTGTATGTATGTGTCTGTGTGTATGTCTGTGTGTGTATATGTGTCTGTGTATGTATGTGTGTGTGTATGTCTCTGTGTGTGTGTATATGTCCGTGTGTGTGTATGTGTCCGTGTGTGTATGTGTCCGTGTGTGTATGTGTCCGTGTGTGTGTATGTGTCCGTGTGTGTATGTGTCCGTGTGTGTATGTGTCCGTGTGTGTATGTGTCCGTGTGTGTATGTGTCCGTGTGTGTATGTGTCCGTGTGTGTATGTGTCCGTGTGTGTATGTGTCCGTGTGTGTATGTGTCCGTGTGTGTATGTGTCCGTGTGTGTGTATGTGTCCGTGTGTGTGTATGTGTCCGTGTGTGTGTCCGTGTGTGTGTATGTGTCCGTGTGTGTATGTGTCCGTGTGTGTATGTGTCCGTGTGTGTATGTGTCCGTGTGTGTATGTGTCCGTGTGTGTATGTGTCCGTGTGTGTATGTGTCCGTGTGTGTATGTGTCCGTGTGTGTATGTGTCCGTGCGTGTGTGTATGTGTCCGTGTGTGTATGTGTCCGTGTGTGTGTATGTGTCCGTGTGTGTATGTGTCCGTGTGTGTATGTGTCCGTGTGTGTATGTGTCTGTGTGTATGTGTCTGTATGTGTCTGTGTGTATGTCTCTCTGTGTGTGTGTCTGTATGTGTCTGTCTGTGTATGTCTCTGTGTGTGTATGTGTGTGTATGTGTCTGTGTGTGTATGTGTCTGTGTGTGTATGTGTCTGTGTGTGTATGTGTCTGTATGTGTCTGTGTGTATGTCTGTGTGTGTATGTGTCTGTGTGTATGTCTGTGTGTGTATGTGTCTGTGTGTATGTCTCTCTGTGTGTGTCTGTGTGTGTATGTGTCTGTCTGTTTATGTGTCTGTCTGTGTATGTATGTGTCTGTCTGTGTATGTCTCTGTGTGTGTATGTGTCCGTGTGTGTATGTGTCCGTGTGTGTATGTGTCTGTGTGTGTATATGTCCGTGTGTGTGTATGTGTCTGTGTGTGTATGTGTCTGTGTGTGTCTGTGTGTGTATGTGTCTGTGTGTATGTGTCTATGTCTCTCTGTGTGTGTCTGTGTGTATGTGTCTGTGTGTGTATGTGTCTGTGTGTGTATGTGTCTGTGTGTGTATGTGTCTGTGTGTGTATGTGTGTGTGTGTGTCCGTGTGTGTGTGTGTCCGTGTGTGTGTGTGTCCGTGTGTGTGTATGTGTCCGTGTGTGTGTATGTGTCCGTGTGTGTGTATGTGTCCGTGTGTGTGTATGTGTCCGTGTGTGTGTATGTGTCCGTGTGTATGTGTCCGTGTGTGTATGTGTCCGTGTGTGTGTGTGTCTGTGTGTGTATGTGTCCGTGTGTGTGTGTGTCCGTGTGTGTATGTGTCCGTGTGTGTATGTGTCCGTGTGTGTATGTGTCCGTGTGTGTATGTGTCCGTGTGTGTATGTGTCCGTGTGTGTATGTCCGTGTGTGTATGTGTCCGTGTGTGTATGTCCGTGTGTGTATGTGTCCGTGTGTGTATGTGCCCGTGTGTGTGTATGTGTCCGTGTGTGTGTATGTGTCCGTGTGTGTATGTGTCCGTGTGTGTATGTGTCTGTGTGTGTATGTGTCCGTGTGTGTATGTGTGTGTGTGTGTCCGTGTGTGTATGTGTCCGTGTGTGTATGTGTCCGTGTGTGTATATGTCCGTGTGTGTGTATGTGTGTGTATGTGTCCGTGTGTGTATGTGTCCGTGTGTGTATGTGTCCGTGTGTGTATGTGTCCGTGTGTGTATGTGTCCGTGTGTGTATGTGTCCGTGTGTGTATGTCCGTGTGTGTATGTCCGTGTGTGTATGTGTCCGTGTGTGTATGTGTCCGTGTGTGTATGTGTCCGTGTGTGTATGTGTCTGTGTGTGTATGTGTCTGTGTGTGTGTATGCGTCTGTGTGTGTGTATGTGTCTGTGTGTGTGTATGTGTCTGTGTGTATGTGTCTGTGTATGTCTCTGTGTGTGTGTATGTCTCTGTGTGTGTGTATATGTCCGTGTGTGTGTATGTGTCCGTGTGTGTATGTGTCCGTGTGTGTATGTGTCCGTGTGTGTGTATGTGTCCGTGTGTGTATGTGTCCGTGTGTGCATGTGTCCGTGTGTGTATGTGTCCGTGTGTGTATGTGTCCGTGTGTGTATGTGTCCGTGTGTGTATGTGTCCGTGTGTGTATGTGTCCGTGTGTGTATGTGTCCGTGTGTGTATGTGTCCGTGTGTGTGTATGTGTCCGTGTGTGTGTATGTGTCCGTGTGTGTGTCCGTGTGTGTGTATGTGTCCGTGTGTGTATGTGTCCGTGTGTGTATGTGTCCGTGTGTGTATGTGTCCGTGTGTGTATGTGTCCGTGTGTGTATGTGTCCGTGTGTGTATGTGTCCGTGTGTGTATGTGTCCGTGCGTGTGTGTATGTGTCCGTGTGTGTATGTGTCCGTGTGTGTGTATGTGTCCGTGTGTGTATGTGTCCGTGTGTGTATGTGTCCGTGTGTGTATGTGTCCGTGTGTGTATGTGTCTGTGTGTGTATGTGTCTGTGTATGTCTCTCTGTGTGTGTATGTGTCCGTGTGTGTATGTGTCTGTGTGTGTATGTGTCCGTGTGTGTATGTGTCTGTGTGTGTATGTGTCTGTGTGTGTGTATGTGTCTGTGTGTGTGTATGTGTCTGTGTGTGTATGTGTCTGTGTATGTCTCTGTGTGTGTGTATGTGTCCGTGTGTGTGTATGTGTCCGTGTGTGTGTATGTGTCCGTGTGTGTATGTGTCCGTGTGTGTATGTGTCCGTATGTGTATGTGTCTGTGTGTGTATGTGTCTGTGTGTGTATGTGTCTGTGTGTGTATGTGTCTGTGTGTGTATGTGTCTGTCTGTGTATGTGTCTGTCTGTGTATGTGTCTGTCTGTGTATGTCTCTGTGTGTGTATGTGTCTGTGTGTGTATGTGTCCGTGTGTGTATGTGTCCGTGTGTGTATATGTGCCTGTGTGTGTGTATGTGTCTGTGTGTGTATGTGTCTGTGTGTGTATGTGTCTGTGTGTATGTCTGTGTGTGTGTATGTCTGTGTGTGTGTATGTCTGTGTGTGTATGTCTCTGTGTATGTGTCTGTGTGTGTATGTGTCTGTGTGTCTCTGTGTGTGTCTGTCTCTGTGTATGTCTCTGTGTGTGTATGTGTCTGTGTGTGTATGTGTCTGTGTGTGTCCGTGTCTGTGTGTGTCCGTGTGTGTATGTGTCCGTGTGTGTATGTGTCCGTGTGTGTATGTGTCCGTGTGTGTATGTGTCCGTGTGTGTATGTGTCCGTGTGTGTGTATGTGTCCGTGTGTGTGTATGTGTCCGTGTGTGTATGTGTCCGTGTGTGTATGTGTCTGTGTGTGTATGTGTCTGCGTGTATGTCTGTGTGTGTATGTGTCTGTGTGTATGTCTGTCTGTGTGTGTCTGTGTGTGTATGTGTCTGTGTGTCTCTGTGTGTGTGTATGTCTCTGTGTGTGTGTATATGTCCGTGTGTGTGTATGTGTCCGTGTGTGTATGTGTCCGTGTGTGTATGTGTCCGTGTGTGTATGTGTCTGTGTATGTATGTGTCTGTATGTGTATGTGTCTGCGTGTATGTCTGTGTGTGTATGTGTCTGTGTGTATGTCTCTCTGTGTGTGTCTGTGTGTGTATGTGTCTGTCTGTGTGTGTATGTGTGTGTATGCGTCTGTGTGTGTATGTGTCTGTGTGTATGTGTCTGTATGTGTCTGTGTGTATGTCTCTCTGTGTGTGTGTCTGTATGTGTCTGTCTGTGTATGTCTCTGTGTGTCTATGTGTCTGTATGTGTCCGTGTGTGTATGTGTCTGTGTGTGTATATGTGTCTGTGTGTGTATATGTGTCTGTGTGTGTATATGTGTCTGCGTGTATGTCTGTGTGTGTATGTGTCTGTGTGTATGTCTCTCTGTGTGTGTCTGTCTGTGTGTGTATGTGTGTGTATGCGTCTGTGTGTGTATGTGTCTGTGTGTATGTGTCTGTATGTGTCTGTGTGTATGTCTCTCTGTGTGTGTGTCTGTATGTGTCTGTCTGTGTATGTCTCTGTCTGTGTATGTCTCTGTGTGTGTATGTGTGTGTATGTGTCTGTGTGTGTATGTGTCTGTGTGTGTATGTGTCTGTGTGTGTATGTGTCTGTATGTGTCTGTGTGTATGTCTGTGTGTGTATGTGTCTGTGTGTATGTCTCTCTGTGTGTGTCTGTGTGTGTATGTGTCTGTCTGTTTATGTGTCTGTCTGTGTATGTATGTGTCTGTCTGTGTATGTCTCTGTGTGTGTATGTGTCCGTGTGTGTATGTGTCCGTGTGTGTATGTGTCTGTGTGTGTATATGTCCGTGTGTGTGTATGTGTCTGTGTGTGTATGTGTCTGTGTGTGTCTGTGTGTGTATGTGTCTGTGTGTGTATGTGTGTGTGTGTGTGTGTGTATGTGTCTATGTCTCTCTGTGTGTGTCTGTGTGTATGTGTCTGTCTGTGTATGTGTCTGTGTGTGTATGTGTCTGTGTGTGTATGTGTCTGTGTGTGTATGTGTGTGTGTGTGTCCGTGTGTGTGTGTGTCCGTGTGTGTGTGTGTCCGTGTGTGTGTATGTGTCCGTGTGTGTGTATGTGTCCGTGTGTGTATGTGTCCGTGTGTATGTGTCCATGTGTGTATGTGTCCGTGTGTGTATGTGTCCGTGTGTGTATGTGTCCGTGTGTGTATGTGTCCGTGTGTGTATGTGTCCGTGTGTGTATGTGTCCGTGTGTGTATGTGTCTGTGTGTGTATGTGTCCGTGTGTGTATGTGTCCGTGTGTGTATGTGTCCGTGTGTGTATGTGTCCGTGTGTGTATGTGTCCGTGTGTGTATGTCCGTGTGTGTATGTGTCCGTGTGTGTATGTCCGTGTGTGTATGTGTCCGTGTGTGTATGTGTCCGTGTGTGTATGTGTCCGTGTGTGTGTATGTGTCCGTGTGTGTGTATGTGTCCGTGTGTGTATGTCCGTGTGTGTATGTGTCCGTGTGTGTATGTGTCTGTGTGTGTATGTGTGTGTATGTGTCCGTGTGTGTATGTGTCCGTGTGTGTATGTGTCCGTGTGTGTATGTGTCCGTGTGTGTGTGTCCGTGTGTGTGTGTCCGTGTGTGTATGTGTCCGTGTGTGTATGTGTCCGTGTGTGTATGTGTCCGTGTGTGTGTGTCCGTGTGTGTATGTGTCCGTGTGTGTATGTGTCCGTGTGTGTATGTGTCCGTGTGTGTATGTGTCTGTGTGTGTATGTGTCTGTGTGTGTGTATGCGTCTGTGTGTGTGTATGTGTCTGTGTGTGTGTATGTGTCTGTGTGTATGTGTCTGTGTATGTCTCTGTGTGTGTATGTCTCTGTGTGTGTGTATATGTCCGTGTGTGTGTATGTGTCCGTGTGTGTATGTGTCCGTGTGTGTGTATATGTCCGTGTGTGTGTATGTGTCTGTGTGTGTGTATGTGTCCGTGTGTGTATGTGTCTGTGTGTGTATGTGTCTGTGTGTGTATGTGTCTGTGTGTGTATGTGTCTGTGTGTGTATGTGTCCGTGTGTGTATGTGTCCGTGTGTGTGTATGTGTCCGTGTGTGTATGTGTCCGTGTGTGTATGTGTCTGTGTGTGTACGTGTCTGTGTGTGTATGTGTCTGTGTGTGTGTATGTGTCTGTGTGTGTGTATGTGTCTGTGTGTGTATGTCTCTGTGTGTCTCTGTGTGTGTGTATGTCTCTGTGTGTGTGTATATGTCCGTGTGTGTGTATGTGTCCGTGTGTGTATGTGTCCGTGTGTGTATGTGTCCGTGTGTGTATGTGTCTGTGTGTGTATGTGTCTGTCTGTGTATGTGTCTGTCTATGTATGTGTCTGTCTGTGTATGTGTCTGTGTGTGTATGTGTCCGTGTGTGTATGTGTCCGTGTGTGTATGTGTCCGTGTGTGTATATGTGCCTGTGTGTGTGTATGTGTCTGTGTGTGTATGTGTCTGTGTGTGTATGTGTCTGTGTGTATGTCTGTGTGTGTGTATGTCTGTGTGTGTGTATGTCTGTGTGTGTATGTCTCTGTGTATGTGTCTGTGTGTGTATGTGTCTGTGTGTCTCTGTGTGTGTCTGTCTCTGTGTATGTCTCTGTGTGTGTATGTGTCTGTGTGTGTATGTGTCTGTATGTGTCCGTGTGTGTATGTGTCCGTGTGTGTATGTGTCCGTGTGTGTATGTGTCCGTGTGTGTATGTGTCCCTGTGTGTGTATGTGTCCGTGTGTGTATGTGTCCCTGTGTGTGTATGTGTCCGTGTGTGTGTATGTGTCCGTGTGTGTGTATGTGTCCGTGTGTGTGTATGTGTCCGTGTGTGTATGTGTCTGTGTGTGTATGTGTCTGTGTGTGTATATGTGTCTGTGTGTGTATATGTGTCTGTGTGTGTATGTGTCTGCGTGTATGTCTGTGTGTGTATGTGTCTGTGTGTATGTCTCTCTGTGTGTGTCTGTGTGTGTATGTGTCTGTGTGTCTCTGTGTGTGTGTATGTCTCTGTGTGTGTGTATATGTCCGTGTGTGTGTATGTGCCCGTGTGTGTGTATGTGCCCGTGTGTGTATGTGTCCGTGTGTGTATGTGTCCGTGTGTGTATGTGTCTGTGTGTGTATGTGTCTGTATGTGTATGTGTCTGCGTGTATGTCTGTGTGTGTATGTGTCTGTGTGTATGTCTCTCTGTGTGTGTATGTGTCTGTCTGTGTGTGTATGTGTGTGTATGCGTCTGTGTGTGTATGTGTCTGTGTGTATGTGTCTGTATGTGTCTGTGTGTATGTCTCTCTGTGTGTGTGTCTGTATGTGTCTGTCTGTGTATGTCTCTGTGTGTGTATGTGTCTGTATGTGTCCGTGTGTGTATGTGTCTGTGTGTGTATATGTGTCTGTGTGTGTATATGTGTCTGTGTGTGTATATGTGTCTGCGTGTATGTCTGTGTGTGTATGTGTCTGTGTGTATGTCTCTCTGTATGTGTCTGTGTGTGTATGTGTCTGTGTGTGTATGTGTCTGTGTGTGTATGTGTCTGTGTGTGTATGTGTCTGTGTGTGTATGTGTCTGTGTGTGTATGTGTCTGTGTGTGTATGTGTCTGTGTGTGTATGTGTCTGTGTGTGTGTGTGTCTGTGTGTCTCTGTGTGTGTGTGTCTCTGTGTGTGTCTGTGTGTGTGTATGTCTCTGTGTGTGTATGTCTCAGTGTGTGTATGTGTCTGTGTGTGTATGTGTCTGTGTGTGTGTATGTGTCTGTGTGTGTGTATGTGTCTGTGTGTGTATGTCTCTGTGTGTGTATGTCTCTGTGTGTGTATGTCTCTGTGTGTGTGAGAGAGAGTGACTACGTGTTGACAGGAACTAACCTTAGTACCCTTGTTGCACTATGTGACAGCAACTAACCTTAGTAACCTTGTTGCACTATGTTGATAAAGCACCTAAAATTCACTGTGAATGTGTCTATGGAATGTTATCATTTATAACCTCGTCTGTATTAAATATGATCATGAAAACGGGTCTGTGTGTGTGTGTGTGTGTGTGTGTGTGTGTGTGTGTGTGTGTGTGTGTGTGTGTGTGTGTGTGTGTGTGTGTGTGTGTGTGTGTGTGTGTGTGTGTGTGTGTGTGTGTGTGTGTGTGTGTGTGGTTTTAAGTAAGACATATGGATTATACATCACCATCTTCCATGGTTTGACTAGTCTACTGAGGTCGCCTTTCGGTCACATATCAACTCACATGCACTGGCCCTACTCTCGTGCACAGCCCTACTGTAACAGACAGTGTGTGTGTGTCAGAGTACAGTAGGTTATGGTAGACATGGCTGTGCATTTAACCCATAGTCAGGGGGGAACCAACCGGCAGCAGGATGTGCAAAGCCGTACTTTCCGAAACCCTTCCACCCAAACACACCCACACCCCCACACCCACACCCACACACACACACCCACACACACACAGCAGAACCACATGACCGCAGTCACAAACAGGCTTACTTTCCAGTAGCGTGAACTCACATGTGTTTCCTCACAACAATAATAGTTTCAGATGTGTTAGACTATATGAGGCCAGCTAACAGGTGTCTGCAGCAGGGCAGGGCAGCCATGGAGACAGAATGAATCTCAATAATAAAATGACCTCATGCTCAACAGGAAGAATGAGGAAGACTGTTTCAAGGATAACAATTACTCCCACACTCACCATTACATCTGTCTGCACATTTCCTTCACTAATGTGCATGGCCACTGGTAGTGATAAATGTGTGAGTGGGACGGATATTTAATGGGGTTTTACTGTAATCGCAGCACTACAAAGAGTTGTGGCATTGTAATGTATTTATTCTGAAGATTCCACATCGTTTTACTGCAGAGAAATCACTTTACGTTAGAATCCTAGAGGCTTTGACCTAAGGTTTTGTTCTGGTTAAACAGTTGATGCAATCTTTGGTGGTTCTGTTTTCTTAAACTTTGTATTGGGGGAGATACTCCTCCCCCAAGACCACACACACACACCTCTAGTTGATTAATTTACAACAATCCAACACTGTATGTCTGTAAGAAACAGGTTAATGTAGTTATGATATGGTCTGAGGTTAGCACGGTGAGCGCACGTTTAGCTAACCACGCTCTAATTCTGGTTAGGCCGAGACAGGGCTGAAGAGCAGTGTCACTCATACCATTCCACCCTTACACAAACTGACATTCACCTGCTAACAGCACTCTAATTCTGGTTAGGCCGAGACAGGGCTGAAGAGCAGTGTCACTCATTCCCTTCCACCCTCACACAAACTGACATTCACCTGCTAACAGCACTCTTCACTACTGCTATAATTTACTATGAATGCCATGGTGTGTAAGCTGTAGCAGGGATAATATAGCTGACACTTGTGTCCTGCCATGTGACAGGTGTGCAGTGTGAGGAAGGATATTAAGTGTCATTAAAAGGAGGGATGAGGAGAGAGAGAGAGAGAGAGAGAGAGAGAGAGAGAGAGAGAGAGAGATGAATGAAGGAGAACATGTGTTTTGCAGACTCATACAAATCTCATAAAAAAACACACGCAGGTGAGGAGGAGTGAGGGAAAGAGGGGGGAGAAAGAGAGAAAGGCGGACAGAGAAGTTCTGCAGACTCACATAAACCACATACTTCCTCACACACAGTAAATGTAAACTCACTGGCACAGGTGTGCACACAGCCCACGTATGCACACATTTATCTCTCATCCTCCTCCACTCTCTATTTCCCTTTAGTATCTCTCCTCCTCCTCTCTCTATTTCCCTATAGTAGCTCTCCTCTTCCTCTCTCGATTTCCCTATACTATCTCTCCTCCTCTCTCTACTTCCCTATAGTATCTCTCCTCCTCCTCCTCCTCCTCTTTCTATTTCCCTATAGTATCTCTCCTCCTCCTCTCTCTATTTCCCTTTAGTATCTCTCCTCTTCCTCTCTCGATTTCCCTATACTATCTCTCCTCCTCTCTCTACTTCCCTATAGTATCTCTCCTCCTCCTCCTCCTCCTCCTCCTCTTTCTATTTCCCTATAGTATCTCTCCTCCTCCTCTCTCTATTTCCCTATACTATCTCTCCTCCTCTCTCTACTTCCCTATAGTATCTCTCCTCCTCCTCTCTCTATTTCCATATAGTATCTCTCCTCCCCCTCTCTCTATTTCCCTATAGTATCTCTCCTCCTCCTCTCTCTATTTCCCTATAGTATCTCTCCTCCTCCTCTCTCTATTTCCCTATCATATCTCTCCTCCCCCTCTCTCTATTTCCCTATAGTATCTCTCCTCCTCCTCTCTCTACTTCCCTATCATATCTCTCCTCCCCCTCTCTCTATTTCCCTATAGTATCTCTCCTCCTCCTCTCTCTACTTCCCTATCATATCTCTCCTCCCCCTCTCTCTATTTCCCTATAGTATCTCTCCTCCCCCTCTCTCTATTTCCCTATAGTATCTCTCCTCCTCCTCTCTCTACTTCCCTATCATATCTCTCCTCCCCCTCTCTCTATTTCCCTATAGTATCTCTCCTCCTCCTCCTCCTCTCTCTATTTCCCTATAGTATCTCTCCTCCCCCTCTCTCTATTTCCCTATCATATCTCTCCTCCTCCTCTCTCTATTTCCCTATAGTATCTCTCCTCCTCCTCTCTCTATTTCCCTATAGTATCTCTTCCTCTCTCTATTTCCCTATCATATCTCTCCTCCCCCTCTCTCTATTTCCCTATAGTATCTCTCCTCCTCCTCTCTCTATTTCCCTATAGTATCTCTTCCTCTCTCTATTTCCCTATCATATCTCTCCTCCCCCTCTCTCTATTTCCCTATAGTATCTCTCCTCCTCCTCTCTCTATTTCCCTATCATATCTCTCCTCCTCCTCTCTCTATTTCCCTATAGTATCTCTCCTCCCCTCTCTCTATTTCCCTATCATATCTCTCCTCCTCCTCTCTCTATTTCCCTATAGTATCTCTCCTCCTCCTCTCTCTATTTCCCTATAGTATCTCTTCCTCTCTCTATTTCCCTATCATATCTCTCCTCCTCCTCATTCTACTTCCCTATCATATCTCGCCTCCTCCTCCTCCTCCTCTCTATTTCCCTACAGTATCTCTCCTCCTCTTCCTCTCTCTACTTCCCTATAGTATCTCTCCTCCTCCTCCTCTCTCTATTTCCCTATAGTATCTCTCCTCCTCCTCCTCTCTCTATTTCCCTATAGTATCTCTCCTCCTCCTCCTCTCTCTAATTCCCTATAGTATCTCTCCTCCTCCTCCTCCTCTCTCTATTTCCCTATAGTATCTCTCCTCCTCCTCCTCCTCTCTCTATTTCCCTTTAGTATCTCTCCTCCTCCTCCTCTCTCTATTTCCCTATAGTATCTCTCCTCCTCCTCCACTCTCTATTTCCCTTTAGTGTCTCTGCTCCTCCTCCTCTCTCTATTTCCCTTTAGTATCTCTGCTCCTCCTCTCTATTTCCCTTTAGTATCTCTCCTCCTCCTCCTCTCTCTATTTCCCTATAGTATCTCTCCTCCTCCTCCACTCTCTATTTCCCTTTAGTATCTCTGCTCCTCCTCTCTCTATTTCCCTTTAGTATCTCTCCTCCTCCTCCTCTCTCTATTTCCCTATAGTATCTCTCCTCCTCCTCCACTCTCTATTTCCCTTTAGTGTCTCTGCTCCTCCTCCTCTCTCTATTTCCCTTTAGTATCTCTGCTCCTCCTCTCTCTATTTCCCTTTAGTATCTCTCCTCCTCCTCCTCTCTCTATTTCCCTATAGTATCTCTCCTCCTCCTCCACTCTCTATTTCCCTTTAGTATCTCTGCTCCTCCTCTCTCTATTTCCCTTTAGTATCTCTCCTCCTCCTCCTCTCTCTATTTCCCTATAGTATCTCTCCTCCTCCTCCTCTCTCTATTTCCCTATAGTATCTCTCCTCCTCCTCCTCTCTCTCTATTTCCCTTTAGTGTCTCTGCTCCTCCTCTCTCTATTTCCCTTTAGTATCTCTCCTCCTCCTCCTCTCTCTATTTCCCTATAGTATCTCTCCTCCTCCTCCTCTCTCTCTATTTCCCTTTAGTGTCTCTGCTCCTCCTCTCTCTATTTCCCTTTAGTATCTCTCCTCCTCCTCCTCTCTCTATTTCCCTATAGTATCTCTCCTCCTCCTCCTCTCTATTTCCCTATAGTATCTCTCCTCCTCCTCCTCTCTCTCTATTTCCCTTTAGTGTCTCTGCTCCTCCTCTCTCTATTTCCCCTTAGTATCTCTCCTCCTCCTCCACTCTCTATTTCCCTATAGTATCTCTGCTCCTCCTCTCTCTATTTCCCTTTAGTATCTCTCATCCTCCTCCACTCTCTATTTCCCTTTAGTATCTCTGCTCCTCCTCTCTCTATTTCCCTTTAGTATCTCTCCTCCTCTCTCTATTTCCCTATAGTATCTCTCCTCCTCCTCCACTCTCTATTTCCCTTTAGTATCTCTGCTCCTCCTCTCTCTATTTCCCTTTAGTATCTCTCCTCCTCCTCCTCCTCCTCTCTCTATTTCCCTATAGTATCTCTCCTCCTCCTCCTCCTCTCTCTATTTCCCTTTAGTGTCTCTGCTCCTCCTCTCTCTATTTCCCTTTAGTATCTCTCCTCCTCCTCCTCTCTCTATTTCCCTATAGTATCTCTCCTCCTCCTCCTCTCTCTATTTCCCTATAGTATTTCTCCTCCTCCTCCTCTCTCTCTATTTCCCTTTAGTATCTCTCCTCCTCCTCCTCTCTCTATTTCCCTATAGTATCTCTCCTCCTCCTCCTCCTCCTCCTCCTCTCTCTATTTCCCTATCATATCTCTCCTCCTCCTCTCTCTATTTCCCTTTAGTATCTCTCCTCCTCCTCTCTCTATTTCCCTATAGTAGCTCTCCTCTTCCTCTCTCGATTTCCCTATACTATCTCTCCTCCTCTCTCTACTTCCCTATAGTATCTCTCCTCCTCCTCCTCTTTCTATTTCCCTATAGTATCTCTCCTCCTCCTCCTCCTCCTCTCTCTATTTCCATATAGTATCTCTCCTCCCCCTCTCTCTATTTCCCTATAGTATCTCTCCTCCTCCTCTCTCTATTTCCCTATAGTATCTCTTCCTCTCTCTATTTCCCTATCATATCTCTCCTCTTCCTCTCTCTATTTCCCTATAGTATCTCTCCTCCTCTCTCTATTTCCCTATAGTATCTCTCCTCCTCCTCCTCCTCCTCTCTCTCTATTTCCATATAGTATCTCTCCTCCCCCTCTCTCTATTTCCCTATAGTATCTCTCCTCCTCCTCTCTCTATTTCCCTATAGTATCTCTTCCTCTCTCTATTTCCCTATCATATCTCTCCTCTTCCTCTCTCTATTTCCCTATAGTATCTCTCCTCCTCCTCTCTCTATTTCCCTATCATATCTCTCCTCTTCCTCTCTCTATTTCCCTATAGTATCTCTCCTCCTCTCTCTATTTCCCTATAGTATCTCTCCTCCTCCTCTCTCTATTTCCCTATCATATCTCTCCTCTTCCTCTCTCTATTTCCCTATAGTATCTCTCCTCCTCTCTCTATTTCCCTATCATATCTCTCCTCCTCCTCTCTCTATTTCCCTATAGTATCTCTCCTCTTCCTCTCTCTATTTCCCTATCATATCTCTCCTCTTCCTCTCTCTATTTCCCTATAGTATCTCTCCTCCTCTCTCTATTTCCCTATAGTATCTCTCCTCCTCCTCTCTCTATTTCAAATCAAATCAAATCAAATCAAATTTATTTATATAGCCCTTCGTACATCAGCTGATATCTCAAAGTGCTGTACAGAAACCCAGCCTAAAACCCCAAACAGCAAACAATGCAGGTGTAAAAGCACGGTGGCTAGGAAAAACTCCCTAGAAAGGCCAAAACCTAGGAAGAAACCTAGAGAGGAACCGGGCTATGTGGGGTGGCCAGTCCTCTTCTGGCTGTGCCGGGTAGAGATTATAACAGAACATGACCAAGATGTTCAAATGTTCATAAATGACCAGCATGGTCAAATAATAATAAGGCAGAACAGTTGAAACTGGAGCAGCAGCACAGTCAGATGGACTGGGGACAGCAAGGAGCCATCATGTCAGGTAGTCCTGGGGCACGGTCCTAGGGCTCAGGTCCTCCGAGAGAGAGAAAGAAAGAGAGAATTAGAGAGAGCATATGTGGGGTGGCCAGTCCTCTTCTGGCTGTGCCAGGTGGAGATTATAACAGAACGTGGCCAAGATGTTCAAATGTTCATAAATGACCAGCATGGTTGAATAATAGTAAGGCAGAACAGTTGAAACTGGAGCAGGAGCATGGCCAGGTGGACTGGGGACAGCAAGGAGTCCTCATGTCAGGTAGTCCTGGGACATGGTCCTAGGGCCCAGGCCAGTTGAAACTGGAGCAGCAGCATGGCCAGGTGGACTGGGGACAGCAAGGAGTCATCATGTCAGGTAGTCCTGGGGCATGGTTCTAGGGCTCAGGTCCTCCGAGAGAGAGAAAGAAAGAGAGAAGGAGAGAATTAGAGAACGCACACTTAGATTTACACAGGACACCGAATAGGACAGGAGAAGTACTCCAGATAAACAAACTGACCCTAGCCCCCCGACACATAAACTACTGCAGCATAAATACTGGAGGCTGAGACAGGAGGGGTCAGGAGACACTGTGGCCCCATCCGAGGACACCCCCGGACAGGGCCAAACAGGAAGGATATAACCCCACCCACATTTCCCTATCATATCTCTCCTCTTCCTCTCTCTATTTCCCTATAGTATCTCTCCTCCTCTCTCTATTTCCCTATCATATCTCTCCTCCTCCTCTTTCTATTTCCCTATCATATCTCTCCTCTTCCTCTCTCTATTTCCCTATCATATCTCTCCTCCTCCTCTCTCTACTTCCCTATCATATCTCTCCTCCCCCTCTCTCTATTTCCCTATAGTATCTCTCCTCCTCCTCTCTCTATTTCCCTATAGTATCTCTTCCTCTCTCTATTTCCCTATCATATCTCTCCTCCTCCTCATTCTACTTCCCTATCATATCTCGCCTCCTCCTCCTCCTCCTCTCTATTTCCCTACAGTATCTCTCCTCCTCTTCCTCTCTCTACTTCCCTATAGTATCTCTCCTCCTCCTCCTCTCTCTATTTCCCTATAGTATCTCTCCTCCTCCTCCTCTCTCTATTTCCCTATAGTATCTCTCCTCCTCCTCCTCTCTCTATTTCCCTATAGTATCTCTCTCCTCCTCCTCTCTCTATTTCCCTATAGTATCTCTCCTCCTCCTCCACTCTCTATTTCCCTTTAGTGTCTCTGCTCCTCCTCCTCTCTCTATTTCCCTTTAGTATCTCTGCTCCTCCTCTCTATTTCCCTTTAGTATCTCTCCTCCTCCTCCTCTCTCTATTTCCCTATAGTATCTCTCCTCCTCCTCCACTCTCTATTTCCCTTTAGTATCTCTGCTCCTCCTCTCTCTATTTCCCTTTAGTATCTCTCCTCCTCCTCCTCTCTCTATTTCCCTATAGTATCTCTCCTCCTCCTCTCTCTATTTCTATCCTCCTCCTCCTCCTTCTCTCTATTTTAGTGTCTCCTCCTCTCTCTCTATTTCCCTATAGTATCTCTCCTCCTCCTCCTCTCTCTATTTCCCTATAGTATCTCTCCTCCTCCTCCTCTCTCTATTTCCCTATAGTATCTCTCCTCCTCCTCCTCCTCTCTCTATTTCCCTATAGTATCTCTCCTCCTCCTCCTCCTCCTCTCTCTATTTCCCTTTAGTATCTCTCCTCCTCCTCCCTCTCTCTATTTCCCTTTAGTATCTCTCCTCCTCCTCCTCTCTCTATTTCCCTTTAGTATCTCTCTCTCCTCCTCCTCCACTCTCTATTTCCCTTTAGTGTCTCTGCTCCTCCTCCTCTCTCTATTTCCCTTTAGTATCTCTGCTCCTCCTCTCTCTATTTCCCTTTAGTATCTCTCCTCCTCCTCCTCTCTCTATTTCCCTATAGTATCTCTCCTCCTCCTCCACTCTCTATTTCCCTTTAGTATCTCTGCTCCTCCTCTCTCTATTTCCCTTTAGTATCTCTCCTCCTCCTCCTCTCTCTATTTCCCTATAGTATCTCTCCTCCTCCTCCTCTCTCTATTTCCCTATAGTATCTCTCCTCCTCCTCCTCTCTCTCTATTTCCCTTTAGTGTCTCTGCTCCTCCTCTCTCTATTTCCCTTTAGTATCTCTCCTCCTCCTCCTCTCTCTATTTCCCTATAGTATCTCTCCTCCTCCTCTC
Organism: Oncorhynchus gorbuscha; assembly: GCF_021184085.1. Taxonomy (NCBI): domain Eukaryota; kingdom Metazoa; phylum Chordata; class Actinopteri; order Salmoniformes; family Salmonidae; genus Oncorhynchus; species Oncorhynchus gorbuscha. The sequence continues at coordinate 6,175,113 of NC_060191.1, forward strand.
TCTCTCTATTTCCCTTTAGTGTCTCTGCTCCTCCTCTCTCTATTTCCCTTTAGTATCTCTCTCCTCCTCCTCTCTCTATTTCCCTATAGTATCTCTCCTCCTCCTCCTCTCTATTTCCCTATAGTATCTCTCCTCCTCCTCCTCTCTCTCTATTTCCCTTTAGTGTCTCTGCTCCTCCTCTCTCTATTTCCCTTAGTATCTCTCCTCCTCCTCCACTCTCTATTTCCCTATAGTATCTCTGCTCCTCCTCTCTCTATTTCCCTTTAGTATCTCTCATCCTCCTCCACTCTCTATTTCCCTTTAGTATCTCTGCTCCTCCTCTCTCTATTTCCCTTTAGTATCTCTCCTCCTCTCTCTATTTCCCTATAGTATCTCTCCTCCTCCTCCACTCTCTATTTCCCTTTAGTATCTCTGCTCCTCCTCTCTCTATTTCCCTTTAGTATCTCCTCCTCCTCCTCCTCTCTCTATTTCCCTATAGTATCTCTCCTCCTCCTCCCTCTCTATTTCCCTTTAGTGTCTCTGCTCCTCCTCTCTCTATTTCCCTTTAGTATCTCTCCTCCTCCTCCTCTCTCTATTTCCCTATAGTATCTCTCCTCCTCCTCCTCTCTCTATTTCCCTATAGTATCTCTCCTCCTCCTCCTCTCTCTCTATTTCCCTTTAGTATCTCTCCTCCTCCTCCTCTCTCTATTTCCCTATAGTATCTCTCCTCCTCCTCCTCTCTCTCTATTTCCCTATAGTATCTCTCCTCCTCCTCCACTCTCTATTTCCCTTTAGTATCTCTCCTCCTCCTCTCTCTATTTCCCTTTAGTATCTCTCCTCCTCCTCTCTCCTATCTCCTCCTCCTCTCTCTATTTCCCTATAGTATCTCTCCTCCTCCTCCTCTCTATTTCCCTATAGTATCTCTCCTCCTCTCTCTCTCTCTATTTCTCTCTATTTCCCTATTTAGTATCTCTCCTCCTCCTCTCTCTATTTCCCTATAGTATCTCTCCTCCTCCCTCTCTCTATTTCCCTATAGTATCTCTCCTCCTCCTCCTCTCTCTATTTCCCTATAGTATCTCTCCTCCTCCTCTCTCTATTTCCCTATAGTATCTCTCCTCCTCCTCTCTCTATTTCCCTATAGTCTCTCCTCCTCCTCCTCTCTATTTCCCTATAGTATCTCTCCTCCTCCTCCTCTCTCTCTATTTCCCTTTAGTATCTCTCCTCCTCCTCTCTCTATTTCCCTATAGTATCTCTCTCTCCTCCTCTCTCTATTTCCCTATAGTATCTCTCTCTATTTCCCTAGTATCTCTCCTTTCTCTCTATAGTATCTCTCTCTCCTCTCCTATTTCCCTTTAGTATCTCTCCTCCTCCTCTCTCTATTTCCCTATAGTATCTCTCCTCCTCCTCTCTCTCTATTTCCCTATAGTATCTCTCCTCCTCCTCTCTCTATTTCCCTATAGTATCTCTCTCCTCCTCCTCTCTATTTCCCTATAGTATCTCTCTCCTCCTCCTCTCTCTCTATTTCCCTTTAGTATCTCTCCTCCTCCTCTCTCTATTTCCCTATAGTATCTCTCCTCCTCCTCTCTCTCTATTTCCCTATAGTATCTCTCCTCCTCCTCTCTCTATTTCCCTTTAGTGTCTCTCCTCCTCTCTCTATTTCCCTTTAGTATCTCTCCTCCTCCTCCTCTCTCTATTTCCCTATAGTATCTCTCCTCCTCCTCCTCTCTCTATTTCCCTATAGTATCTCTCCTCCTCCTCCTCTCTCTATTTCCCTTTAGTATTTCTCTCCTCCTCCTCCTCTCTATTTCCCTATAGTATCTCTCCTCCTCCTCCTCTCTCTATTTCCCTATAGTATCTCTCCTCCTCCTCCTCTCTCTATTTCCCTTTAGTATCTCTCCTCCTCCTCTCTCTATTTCCCTTTAGTATCTCTCCTCCTCCTCCTCTCTCTATTTCCCTATAGTATCTCTCCTCCTCCTCTCTCTCTCTATTTCCCTTTAGTATCTCTCTCCTCCTCCTCTCTCTATTTCCCTATAGTATCTCTCCTCCTCCTCTCTCTATTTCCCTATAGTATCTCTCCTCCTCCTCTCTCTATTTCCCTCTCTCTATTTCCCTTTAGTATCTCTCCTCCTCCTCTCTCTATTTCCCTATAGTATCTCTCCTCCTCCTATTTCTCTCTATTTCCCTATAGTATCTCTCCTCCTCCTCTCTCTATTTCCCTTTAGTATCTCCTCCTCCTCCTCTCTCTATTTCCCTATAGTATCTCTCCTCCTCCTCTCTCTATTTCCCTATAGTATCTCTCTCCTCCTCCTCTCTCTATTTCCCTATTCTCTCTATTTCCCTATTTAGTATCTCCTCCTCCTCCTCTCTCTATTTCCCTATAGTATCTCCTCCTCCTCTCTCTATTTCCCTATAGTATCTCTCCTCCTCCTCTCTCTATTTCCCTTTAGTATCTCTCCTCCTCCTCTCTCTCTATTTCCCTTTAGTATCTCTCCTCCTCCTCCTCTCTCTATTTCCCTATAGTATCTCTCCTCCTCCTCCTCTCTCTCTATTTCCCTATAGTATCTCTCCTCCTCCTCCACTCTCTATTTCCCTTTAGTATCTCTCCTCCTCCTCTCTCTATTTCCCTATAGTATCTCTCCTCCTCCTCCTCTCTCTATTTCCCTATAGTATCTCTCTCCTCCTCCCTCTCTATTTCTTTATTTCCCTATTTCCTTTAGTATCTCTCCTCCTCCTCCTCTCTCTATTTCCCTTTAGTATCTCTCCTCTCCTCCTCTCTCTATTTCCCTTTAGTATCTCTCCTCCTCCTCTCTCTATTTCCCTATAGTATCTCTCTCCTCCTCCTCTCTCTATTTCCCTCTCTCCTCCTCCTCCTCTCTCTATTTCCCTTTAGTGTCTCTGCTCCTCCTCTCTCTATTTCCCTTTAGTATCTCTCCTCCTCCTCCTCTCTCTATTTCCCTATAGTATCTCTCCTCCTCCTCCTCTATTTCCCTTTAGTATCTCTCCTCCTCCTCCACTCTCTATTTCCCTTTAGTATCTCTCCTCCTCCTCTCTCTATTTCCCTTTAGTATCTCTCCTCCTCCTCCACTCTCTATTTCCCTTTAGTATCTCTCCTCCTCCTCTCTCTATTTCCCTATAGTATCTCTCCTCCTCCTCCTCTCTCTATTTCCCTTTATTTCCCTTTAGTATCTCTCTCTATTTCCTCCTCCTCTCTCTATTTCCCTATAGTATCTCTCCTCCTCCTCCTCTCTCTATTTCCCTTTAGTATCTCTGCTCCTCCTCTCTCTATTTCCCTTTATCTCTCCTCCTCCTCCTCTCTCTATTTCCCTATAGTATCTCTCCTCCTCCTCCACTCTCTATTTCCCTTTAGTATCTCTGCTCCTCCTCTCTCTATTTCCCTTTAGTGTCTCTGCTCCTCCTCTCTCTATTTCCCTTTAGTATCTCTCCTCCTCCTCCTCTCTCTATTTCCCTATAGTATCTCTCCTCCTCCTCCTCTCTCTCTATTTCCCTTTAGTATCTCTCTCCTCCTCCTCCTCTCTCTATTTCCCTTAGTATCTCTCCTCCTCCTCTCTCTATTTCCCTCTATTTCTCTATTTCCCTATAGTATCTCTCCTCCTCCTCCTCTCTCTATTTCCCTATAGTATCTCTCCTCCTCCTCCTCTCTCTCTATTTCCCTTTAGTATCTCTGCTCCTCCTCTCTCTATTTCCCTTTAGTATCTCTCATCCTCCTCCACTCTCTATTTCCCTTTAGTATCTCTCTCCTCCTCTCTCTCTCTATTTCCCTTTAGTGTCTCCTCCTCCTCTCTCTATTTCCCTTTAGTATCTCTCCTCCTCCTCCTCTCTCTATTTCCCTATAGTATCTCTCCTCCTCCTCCTCTCTCTATTTCCCTATAGTATCTCTCCTCCTCCTCCTCTCTCTATTTCCCTTTAGTATCTCTGCTCCTCCTCCCTCTCTATTTCCCTTTAGTATCTCTCATCCTCCTCCCTCTCTATTTCCCTTTAGTGTCTCTGCTCCTCCCTCTCTATTTATAGTATCTCTCCTCCTCCTCCTCTCTCTATTTCCCTATAGTATCTCTCCTCCTCCTCCTCTCTCTATTTCCCTATAGTATCTCTCCTCCTCCTCCTCTCTCTATTTCCCTTTAGTGTCTCTGCTCCTCCTCTCTCTATTTCCCTTTAGTATCTCTCCTCCTCCTCCTCTCTCTATTTCCCTATAGTATCTCTCCTCCTCCTCCTCTCTCTATTTCCCTATAGTATCTCTCCTCCTCCTCCACTCTCTATTTCCCTTTAGTGTCTCTGCTCCTCCTCCTCCTCTCTCTATTTCCCTTTAGTATCTCTGCTCCTCCTCTCTCTATTTCCCTTTAGTATCTCTCCTCCTCCTCCTCTCTCTATTTCCCTATAGTATCTCCTCCTCTCTCCTCCTCCTCCCTCTCTCTATTTCCCTTTAGTATCTCTCCTCCTCTCCTCTCTCTATTTCCCTATTTTAGTATCTCTCCTCCTCCTCTCTCTATTTCCCTTTAGTATCTCTCTCCTCCTCCTTTAGTATCTCTCTCCTCCTCCTCTCTCTATTTCCCTTTAGTATCTCTCTCCTCCTCCTCCTCTCTCTATTTCCCTTAGTATCTCTCCTCCTCCTCTCTCTATTTCCCTTTAGTATCTCTCTCCTCCTCCTCTCTCTATTTCCCTATAGTATCTCTCCTCCTCCTCCTCTCTCTATTTCCCTATAGTATCTCTCCTCCTCCTCCTCCTCTCTCTCTCCTCCTCCTCTCTCTATTTCCTATAGTATTCTCTCTATTTCCCTATAGTATCTCTCCTCCTCCTCCTCTCTCTATTTCCCTTTAGTATCTCTCTGCTCCTCCTCTCTCTATTTCCCTTTAGTATCTCTCCTCCTCCTCCTCTCTCTATTTCCCTATAGTATCTCCTCCTCCTCTCTCTATTTCCCTTTAGTGTCTCTGCTCCTCCTCTCTCTATTTCCCTTTAGTATCTCTCCTCCTCCTCCTCTCTCTATTTCCCTATAGTATCTCTATTTCCTCCTCCTCCTCTCTCTATTTCCCTTTAGTATCTCTGCTCCTCCTCTCTCTATTTCCCTTTAGTATCTCTCTCCTCCTCCTCTCTCTATTTCCCTTTAGTGTCTCCTCCTCCTCTCTCTATTTCCCTTTAGTATCTCTCCTCCTCCTCCTCTCTCTATTTCCCTATAGTATCTCTCCTCCTCCTCCTCCTCTCTATTTCCCTCCTCCTCCTCTCTATTTCCCTCTAGTGTCTCCTCCTCCTCCTCTCTCTATTTCCCTTTAGTCTCCTCTCCTCCTCTCTCTATTTCCCTATAGTATCTCTCCTCCTCTCCTCTCTCTATTTCCCTATAGTATCTCTCCTCCTCCTCCTCTCTCTATTTCCCTTTAGTGTCTCTCTCCTCCTCCTCCTCTCTCTATTTCCCTTTAGTATCTCTGCTCCTCCTCTCCTATTTCCTTTAGTATCTCTCCTCCTCCTCCTCTCTCTATTTCCCTATAGTATCTCTCCTCCTCCTCCACTCTCTATTTCCCTTTAGTATCTCTCCTCCTCCTCTCTCTATTTCCCTTTAGTATCTCTCTCCTCCTCCTCTCTCTATTTCCCTATAGTATCTCTCCTCCTCCTCCTCTCTCTATTTCCCTATAGTATCTCTCCTCCTCCTCTCTCTCTATTTCCCTTTAGTGTCTCTGCTCCTCCTCTCTCTATTTCCCTTTAGTATCTCTCCTCCTCCTCCTCTCTCTATTTCCCTATAGTATCTCTCCTCCTCCTCCTCTCTCTCTATTTCCCTTTAGTGTCTCTGCTCCTCCTCTCTCTATTTCCCTTTAGTATCTCTCCTCCTCCTCCTCTCTCTATTTCCCTATAGTATCTCTCCTCCTCCTCTCTCTATTTCCCTATAGTATCTCTCCTCCTCCTCCTCCTCTCTATTTCCCTTTAGTGTCTCCTCCTCTCTCTCTATTTCCCTTTAGTATCTCTCTCTCCTCCTCCCCTCTCTCTATTTCCCTTTAGTATCTCTCTCCTCCCTCCACTCTCTATTTCCCTATAGTATCTCTCCTCCTCCTCTCTCTATTTCCCTTTAGTATCTCTCCTCCTCTCTCTATTTCCCTTTAGTATCTCTCCTCCTCCTCTCTATTTCCCTTTAGTATCTCTCCTCCTCTCTCTATTTCCCTATAGTATCTCTCTATTTCTCTATTTCCCTTTAGTATCTCTCTCCTCCTCTCTCTATTTCCCTTTAGTATCTCTCCTCCTCCTCCTCCTCTCTCTATTTCCCTATAGTATCTCTCTCTCTCCTCTCTATTTCTCCTCCCTTTAGTGTCTCTGCTCCTCCTCTCTCTATTTCCCTTTAGTATCTCTCCTCCTCCTCCTCTCTCTATTTCCCTATAGTATCTCCTCCTCTCTCTATTTCCCTATAGTATCTCTCCTCCCTCCTCCTCTCTCTATTTCCCTTTAGTATCTCTCCTCCTCCTCCTCTCTCTATTTCCCTTTAGTATCTCTCCTCCTCCTCCTCTCTCTATTTCCCTATAGTATCTCTCTCCTCCTCCTCTCTCTATTTCCCTATAGTATCTCTCTCTCCTCCTCCTCTCTCTATTTCCCTTTAGTATCTCTCCTCCTCCTCTCTCTATTTCCCTTTAGTATCTCTCCTCCTCCTCTCTCTATTTCCCTATAGTATCTCTCTCCTCCTCCTCTCTCTATTTCCCTTTAGTATCTCTCCTCCTCCTCTCTCTATTTCCCTATAGTATCTCTCCTCCTCCTCTCTCTATTTCCCTATAGTATCTCTCCTCCTCCTCTCTCTATTTCCCTATAGTATCTCTCCTCCTCCTCCTCTCTCTATTTCCCTTTAGTATCTCTCCTCCTCCTCTCTCTATTTCCCTATAGTATCTCTCTCCTCCTCCTCTCTCTATTTCCTATAGTATCTCTCCTCCTCTCTCTCTATTTCCCTATAGTATCTCTCCTCCTCCTCTCTCTATTTCCCTATAGTATCTCTCCTCCTCCCCTCTCTATTTCCCTCTCTCCTTTCCCTCTCTATTTCCCTTTAGTATCTCTCCTCCTCCTCCTCTCTCTATTTCCCTATAGTATCTATCTCCTCCTCCTCTCTCTATTTCCCTATAGTATCTCTCCTCCTCCTCTCTCTATTTCCCTATAGTATCTCTCCTCCTCCTCCTCTCTCTCTATTTCCCTTTAGTATCTCTCCTCCTCCTCCTCTCTCTATTTCCCTATAGTATCTCTCCTCCTCTCCTCTCTCTATTTCTATAGTATCCTCCTCCTCCTCCTCTCTCTATTTCCCTTTAGTATCTCTCCTCCTCTCTCTCTATTTCCCTCCTCCTCCTCTCTCTATTTCCCTATAGTATCTCTCCTCCTCCTCCTCCTCTCTATTTCCCTTAGTAGTCCTCTCTGCTCCTCCTCTCTCTATTTCCCTTAGTAGTCTCTCTCCTCCTCCTCCTCTCTCTATTTCCCTATAGTATCTCTCCTCCTCCTCCTCTCTCTATTTCCCCTATTCCTCTCCTCCTCTCTCTCTATTTCCCTTTAGTATCTCTCTCCTCCTCTCTCTATTTCCCTATAGTATCTCTCCTCCTCCTCCACTCTCTATTTCCCTATAGTTTCCCTTTCTCATCCTCCTCCTCTCTCTATTTCCCTTTAGTATCTCTCCTCCTCCTCTCTCTATTTCCCTTTAGTCCTCCTCTCCTCCTATTTCCCCTCCTCCTCTCTATTTCCCTTTAGTATCTCTGCTCCTCCTCTCTCTATTTCCCTTTAGTGTCTCTGCTCCTCCTCTCTCTATTTCCCTTTAGTATCTCTCCTCCTCCTCCTCTCTCTATTTCCCTATAGTATCTCTCCTCCTCCTCCTCTCTCTCTATTTCCCTTTAGTATCTCTCCTCCTCCTCCTCCTCTCTCTCTATTTCCCTATAGTATCTCTCCTCCTCCTCCTCTCTCTCTATTTCCCTTTAGTATCTCTCTCCTCCTCCTCTCTCTATTTCCCTATAGTATCTCTCCTCCTCCTCCTCTCTCTATTTCCCTATAGTATCTCTCCTCCTCCTCCTCTCTCTCTATTTCCCTTTAGTGTCTCTGCTCCTCCTCTCTCTATTTCCCTTTAGTATCTCTCCTCCTCCTCCTCTCTCTATTTCCCTATAGTATCTCTCCTCCTCTCTCTACTTCCCTTTAGTGTCTCTGCTCCTCCTCTCTCTATTTCCCTTTAGTATCTCTCCTCCTCCTCCTCTCTCTATTTCCCTATAGTATCTCCTCCTCCTCCTCTCTCTATTTCCCTATAGTATCTCTCCTCCTCCTCCTCTCTCTCTATTTCCCTTTAGTATCTCTGCTCCTCCTCTCTCTATTTCCCTTTAGTATCTCTCATCCTCCTCCACTCTCTATTTCCCTTTAGTGTCTCTGCTCCTCCTCTCTCTATTTCCCTTTAGTATCTCTCCTCCTCCTCCTCTCTCTATTTCCCTATAGTATCTCTCCTCCTCCTCCTCTCTCTATTTCCCTATAGTATCTCTCCTCCTCCTCCTCTCTATTTCCCTAGTGTCTCTGCTCCTCCTCTCTCTATTTCCCTTTAGTATCTCTCCTCCTCCTCCTCTCTCTATTTCCCTAGTAGTCTCTCTCCTCCTCCTCCTCTCTCTATTTCCCTATAGTATCTCTCCTCCTCCTGCTCTCTATTTCCCTTTAGATCTCTCCTCCTCCTTCCTCTCTCTATTTCCCTTTAGTATCTCTCCTCCTCCTCCTCTCTCTATTTCCCTATAGTATCTCTCCTCCTCCTCTCTCTATTTCCCTATAGTATCTCTCCTCCTCCTCCTCTCTCTATTTCCCTTTAGTGTCTCTGCTCCTCCTCTCTCTATTTCCCTTTAGTATCTCTCCTCCTCCTCCTCTCTCTATTTCCCTATAGTATCTCTCCTCCTCCTCCTCTCTCTATTTCCCTATAGTATCTCTCCTCCTCCTCCTCCTCTCTCTATTTCCCTATAGTATCTCTCCTCCTCCTCTCTCTATTTCCCTTTAGTATCTCTCCTCCTCCTCCTCTCTCTATTTCCCTATAGTATCTCTCCTCCTCCTCCTCTCTCTATTTCCCTTTAGTGTCTCTGCTCCTCCTCCTCTCTCTATTTCCCTATAGTATCTCTGCTCCTCCTCTCTCTATTTCCCTTTAGTATCTCTCCTCCTCTCTCTATTTCCCTATAGTATCTCTCCTCCTCCTCCTCTCTCTATTTCCCTATAGTATCTCTCCTCCTCCTCCACTCTCTATTTCCCTTTAGTGTCTCTGCTCCTCCTCTCTCTATTTCCCTGTAGTATCTCTCCTTCCTCTCTCTATTTCCCTATAGTATCTCTCCTCCTCCACTCTCTATTTCCCTTTAGTATCTCTGCTCCTCCTCCTCTCTCTATTTCCCTTTAGTATCTCTCCTCCTCCTCTCTATTTCCCTTTAGTATCTCTCCTCCTCCTCCTCTCTATTTCCCTTTAGTATCTCTCTCCTCCTCCTCTCTATTTCCTTTAGTATCTTTCCCTTTAGTATCTCTGCTCCTCCTCTCTCTATTTCCCTTTAGTATCTCTCCTCCTCCTCCTCTCTCTATTTCCCTATAGTATCTCTCCTCCTCCTCCACTCTCTATTTCCCTTTAGTATCTCTCCTCCTCCTCTCTCTCTCTATTTCCCTTTAGTATCTCTCTCCTCTCTCTCTATTTCCTTTAGTATCTCTCTCCTCCTCCTCTCTCTATTTCCCTATAGTATCTCTCCTCCTCCTCCTCTCTCTATTTCCCTTTAGTGTCTCTGCTCCTCCTCTCTCTATTTCCCTTTAGTATCTCTCCTCCTCCTCCTCTCTCTATTTCCCTATAGTATCTCTCCTCCTCCTCCTCTCTCTATTTCCCTATAGTATCTCTCCTCCTCCTGCTCTCTATTTCCCTTTAGTATCTCTCCTCCTCCTCCTCTCTCTATTTCCCTTTAGTATCTCTCCTCCTCCTCCTCTCTCTACTTCCCTATAGTATCTCCTCCTCCTCTCTCTCTATTTCCCTATAGTATCTCTCCTCTCCTCCTCTCTCTCTATTTCCCTTTAGTGTCTCTGCTCCTCTCTCTATTTCCCTTTAGTATCTCTCCTCCTCCTCCTCCTCTCTCTATTTCCCTATAGTATCTCTCCTCCTCCTCCTCTCTCTATTTCCCTATAGTATCTCTCTCCTCCTCCTCCTCTCTCTATTTCCCTATAGTATCTCTCCTCCTCCTCTCTCTATTTCCCTATAGTATCTCTCCTCCTCCTCCTCTCTCTATTTCCCCCTCCTCCTCCTCCTCTCTCTATTTCCCTCTCTCTGTATCTCCTCCTCCTCTCTCTATTTCCCTATAGTATCTCTGCTCCTCCTCTCTCTATTTCCCTTTAGTATCTCTCTCTCCTCCTCTCTCTATTTCCTATAGTATCTCTCCTCCTCCTCTCTCTATTTCCCTTTAGTATCTCTGCTCCTCCTCTCTCTATTTCCCTATAGTATCTCTCCTCCTCCTCCTCTCTCTATTTCCCTATAGTATCTCTCTCCTCCTCCCTCTCTATTTCCCTAGTGTCTCTGCTTTCCCTCTCTATTTCCCTTTAGTATCTCTCCTCCTCCTCTCTCTATTTCCCTTTAGTATCTCTCTCCTCCTCCTCTCTCTATTTCCCTTTAGTATCTCTCCTCCTCCTCTCTCTATTTCCTTTATCTCTGTATCTCTCCTCCTCCTCCTCTCTCTATTTCCCTATAGTATCTCTCCTCCTCCTCCTCTCTCTATTTCCTTTAGTGTCTCTCTCCTCCTCCTCTCTCTATTTCCCTTTAGTATCTCTCCTCCTCCTCTCTCTATTTCCCTTTAGTATCTCTCCTCCTCCTCTCTCTATTTCCCTATAGTATCTCTCCTCCTCCTCCACTCTCTATTTCCCTTTAGTATCTCTGTATCTCCTCCTCTCTCTATTTCCCTTTAGTATCTCTCCTCCTCCTCCTCTCTCTATTTCCCTATAGTATCTCTCCTCCTCCTCCACTCTCTATTTCCCTTTAGTATCTCTGCTCCTCCTCTCTCTATTTCCCTTTAGTATCTCTCCTCCTCCTCCTCTCTCTATTTCCCTATAGTATCTCTCCTCCTCCTCTCTCTATTTCCCTTTAGTGTCTCTGCTCCTCCTCCTCTCTCTATTTCCCTATAGTATCTCTGCTCCTCCTCTCTCTATTTCCCTTTAGTATCTCTCCTCCTCCTCTCTCTATTTCCCTTTAGTATCTCTCCTCCTCCTCCTCTCTCTATTTCCCTATAGTATCTCTCCTCCTCCTCTCTCTATTTCCCTATAGTATCTCTCCTCCTCCTCCTCCTCTCTCTATTTCCCTTTAGTGTCTCTGCTCCTCCTCTCTCTATTTCCCTTTAGTATCTCTCCTCCTCCTCCTCTCTCTATTTCCCTATAGTATCTCTCCTCCTCCTCTCTCTATTTCCCTATAGTATCTCTCCTCCTCCTCTCTCTATTTCCCTATAGTATCTCTCCTCCTCCTCTCTCTATTTCCCTATAGTATCTCTCCTCCTCCTCTCTCTATTTCCCTATAGTATCTCTCCTCCTCCTCTCTCTATTTCCCTATAGTATCTCTCCTCCTCCTCTCTCTATTTCCCTATAGTATCTCTCCTCCTCCTCTCTCTATTTCCCTTTAGTATCTCTCCTCCTCCTCTCTCTATTTCCCTATAGTATCTCTCCTCCTCCTCCTCTCTCTATTTCCCTATAGTATCTCTCTCCTCCTCTCTCTATTTCCCTATAGTATCTCTCCTCCTCCTCTCTATTTCCCTATAGTATCTCTCCTCCTCCTCTCTCTATTTCCCTATAGTATCTCTCCTCCTCCTCCACTCTCTATTTCCCTTTAGTATCTCTCCTCCTCCTCTCTCTATTTCCCTATAGTATCTCTCCTCCTCCTCCTCTCTCTCTATTTCCCTTTAGTATCTCTCCTCCTCCTCTCTCTATTTCCCTATAGTATCTTTCCTCCTCCTCCTCTCTCTCTATTTCCCTATAGTATCTCTCCTCCTCCTCCACTCTCTATTTCCCTATAGTATCTCTCCTCCTCCTCCTCTCTCTCTATTTCCCTTTAGTATCTCTCCTCCTCCTCCTCTCTCTATTTCCCTATAGTATCTCTCCTCCTCCTCCTCTCTCTCTATTTCCCTATAGTATCTCTCCTCCTCCTCCACTCTCTATTTCCCTTTAGTATCTCTCCTCCTCCTCCACTCTCTATTTCCCTATAGTATCTCTCCTCCTCCTCCTCTCTCTATTTCCCTATAGTATCTCTCCTCCTCCTCCTCTCTCTCTATTTCCCTTTAGTGTCTCTGCTCCTCCTCTCTCTATTTCCCTTTAGTATCTCTCCTCCTCCTCCTCTCTATTTCCCTATAGTATCTCTCCTCCCTCCTCCTCTCTCTATTTCCCTTTAGTGTCTCTGCTCCTCCTCTCTCTATTTCCCTTTAGTATCTCTCCTCCTCCTCCTCTCTCTATTTCCCTATAGTATCTCTCCTCCTCCTCCTCTCTCTATTTCCCTATAGTATCTCTCCTCCTCCTCCTCTCTCTCTATTTCCCTTTAGTATCTCTGCTCCTCCTCTCTCTATTTCCCTTTAGTATCTCTCCTCCTCCTCCTCTCTATTTCCCTATAGTATCTCTCCTCCTCCTCTCTCTATTTCCCTAGTGTCTCTGCTCCTCCTCTCTCTATTTCCCTTTAGTATCTCTCCTCCTCCTCCTCTCTCTATTTCCCTTTAGTATCTCTCCTCCTCCTCCTCTCTCTACTTCCCTATTTAGTATCTCTCTCCTCCTCCTCTCTCTATTTCCCTATAGTATCTCTCCTCCTCCTCCTCCTCTCTCTATTTCTATTCCTCCTCTCTCTATTTCCCTTTAGTATCTCTCCTCCTCCTCCTCTCTCTATTTCCCTATAGTATCTCTCTCCTCCTCCTCCTCTCTCTATTTCCCTATAGTATCTCTCCTCCTCCTCTCTCTATTTCCCTTTAGTATCTCTCCTCCTCCTCCTCTCTCTATTTCCCTATAGTATCTCTCCTCCTCCTCCTCTCTCTATTTCCCTTTAGTATCTCTCCTCCTCCTCCTCTCTCTATTTCCCTTAGTATCTCTCTCCTCCTCTCTATTTCCCTTTAGTATCTCTCCTCCTCTCTCTATTTCCCTATAGTATCTCTCCTCCTCCTCCTCTCTCTATTTCCCTATAGTATCTCTCCTCCTCCTCCACTCTCTATTTCCCTTTAGTGTCTCTGCTCCTCCTCTCTCTATTTCCCATTAGTATCTCTCCTCCTCCTCCTCTCTCTATTTCCCTATAGTATCTCTCCTCCTCCACTCTCTATTTCCCTTTAGTGTCTCTGCTCCTCCTCCTCTCTCTATTTCCCTTTAGTATCTCTCCTCCTCTCTCTATTTCCCTTTAGTATCTCTCCTCCTCCTCCTCTCTCTATTTCCCTTTAGTATCTCTGCTCCTCCTCTCTCTATTTCCTTTAGTATCTCTCCTCCTCTCTCTATTTCCCTATAGTATCTCTCCTCCTCCTCCTCTCTCTATTTCCCTTTAGTATCTCTGCTCCTCCTCTCTCTATTTCCCTTTAGTATCTCTCCTCCTCCTCCTCTCTCTATTTCCCTATAGTATCTCTCCTCCTCCTCCACTCTCTATTTCCCTTTAGTGTCTCTGCTCCTCCTCCTCTCTCTATTTCCCTTTAGTATCTCTGCTCCTGCTCTCTCTATTTCCCTTTAGTATCTCTCTCCTCCTCCTCTCTCTATTTCCCTATAGTATCTCTCCTCCTCCTCTCTCTATTTCCCTTTAGTATCTCTGCTCCTCCTCTCTCTATTTCCTTTAGTATCTCTCTCCTCCTCCTCTCTCTATTTCCCTATAGTATCTCTCCTCCTATTTCTATTTCCCTTTAGTGTCTCTCCTCTCCTCCTCTCTCTATTTCCCTATAGTATCTCTGTATCTCTGCTCCTCTTCTCTCTATTTCCCTTTAGTATCTCTCCTCCTCCTCTCTCTATTTCCCTTTAGTATCTCTCCTCCTCCTCCCTCTCTATTTCCCTTTAGTATCTCTCCTCTCCTCCTCTCTCTCTCCCTATCTCTCCTTCCTCTCTCTATTTCCCTATAGTATCTCTCCTCCTCCTCCTCTCTCTATTTCCCTTTAGTGTCTCTGCTCCTCTCTCTATTTCCCTTTAGTATCTCTCCTCCTCCTCCTCCTCTCTCTATTTCCCTATAGTATCTCTCCTCCTCCTCCTCTCTCTATTTCCCTATAGTATCTCTCCTCCTCCTCCTCTCTCTATTTCCCTTTAGTATCTCTCCTCTCTCTATTTCCCTATAGTATCTCTCCTCCTCCTCCTCTCTATTTCCCTTTAGTGTCTCTCCTCCTCCTCTCTCTATTTCCCTATAGTATCTCTGCTCCTCCTCTCTCTATTTCCCTTTAGTATCTCTCCTCCTCCTCCTCTCTCTATTTCCCTATAGTATCTCTCTCTCCTCCTCTCTCTATTTCCCTATAGTATCTCTCCTCCTCCACTCTCTATTTCCCTTTAGTGTCTCTGCTCCTCCTCTCTCTATTTCCCTTTAGTATCTCTCCTCCTCCTCCTCTCTCTATTTCCCTATAGTATCTCTCCTCCTCCTCCACTCTCTATTTCCCTTTAGTGTCTCTGCTCCTCCTCCTCTCTCTATTTCCCTTTAGTATCTCTCCTCCTCTCTCTATTTCCCTTTAGTATCTCTCCTCCTCCTCCTCCTCTCTCTATTTCCCTTTAGTATCTCTGCTCCTCCTCTCTCTATTTCCCTTTAGTATCTCTCCTCCTCCTCCTCTCTCTATTTCCCTATAGTATCTCTCCTCCTCCTCCACTCTCTATTTCCCTTTAGTGTCTCTGTTCCTCCTCCTCTCTCTATTTCCCTTTAGTATCTCTGCTCCTCCTCTCTCTATTTCCCTTTAGTATCTCTCCTCCTCCTCCTCTCTCTATTTCCCTATAGTATCTCTCCTCCTCCTCCACTCTCTATTTCCCTTTAGTATCTCTGCTCCTCCTCTCTCCATTTCCCTTTAGTATCTCTCCTCCTCCTCCTCTCTCTATTTCCCTATAGTATCTCTCCTCCTCCTCCTCTCTCTATTTCCCTATAGTATCTCTCCTCCTCCTCCTCTCTCTATTTCCCTATAGTATCTCTCCTCCTCCTCCTCTCTCTCTATTTCCCTTTAGTGTCTCTGCTCCTCCGCTCTCTATTTCCCTTTAGTATCTCTCCTCCTCCTCCTCTCTCTATTTCCCTTTAGTATCTCTCCTCCTCCTCCTCCTCTCTCTATTTCCCTTTAGTATCTCTCCTCCTCCTCCTCCTCCCCTCTCTATTTCCCTTTAGTATCTCTCCTCCTCCTCCTCCTCTCTCCTCCTCCTCCTCCTCCTCCTCCTCTCTCCTCCTCCTCCTCCTCTCTCTATTTCCCTATAGTATCTCTCCTCCTCCTCCTCTCTCTATTTCCCTTTAGTATCTCTCCTCCTCCTCCTCCTCTATTTCCCTATAGTATCTCTCCTCCTCCTCTCTCTATTTCCCTTTAGTATCTCTCCTCCTCCTCCTCTCTCTTTATTTCCCTTTAGTATCTCTCCTCCTCCTCCTCCTCTATTTCCCTATAGTATCTGCCCTCCTCCTCTCTCTATTTCCCTATAGTATCTCTCCTCCTCCTCCACTCTCTATTTCCCTATAGTATCTCTCCTCCTCCTCCACTCTCTATTTCCCTTTAGTGTCTCTGCTCCTCCTCCTCTCTCTATTTGCCTTTAGTATCTCTGCTCCTGCTCTCTCTATTTCCCTTTAGTATCTCTCCTCCTCCTCCTCTCTCTATTTCCCTATAGTATCTCTCCTCCTCCTCCACTCTCTATTTCCCTTTAGTATCTCTGCTCCTCCTCTCTCTATTTCCCTTTAGTATCTCTCCTCCTCCTCCTCTCTCTATTTCCCTATAGTATCTCTCCTCCTCCTCTCTCTATTTCCCTTTAGTGTCTCTGCTCCTCCTCCTCTCTCTATTTCCCTATAGTATCTCTGCTCCTCCTCTCTCTATTTCCCTTTAGTATCTCTCCTCCTCCTCCACTCTCTATTTCCCTTTAGTATCTCTCCTCCTCCTCCTCTCTCTACTTCCCTATAGTATCTCTCCTCCTCCTCTCTCTATTTCCCTATCGTATCTCTCCTCCTCCTCCTCTCTCTATTTCCCTTTAGTGTCTCTGCTCCTCCTCTCTCTATTTCCCTTTAGTATCTCTCCTCCTCCTCCTCCTCTCTCTAATTCCCTATAGTATCTCTCCTCCTCCTCCTCTCTCTATTTCCCTATAGTATCTCTCCTCCTCCTCCTCCTCTCTCTATTTCCCTTTAGTATCTCTCCTCCTCCTCCTCTCTCTATTTCCCTATAGTATCTCTCCTCCTCCTCCTCTCTATTTCCCTTTAGTGTCTCTGCTCCTCCTCCTCTCTCTATTTCCCTATAGTATCTCTGCTCCTCCTCTCTCTATTTCCCTTTAGTATCTCTCCTCCTCCTCCTCTCTCTATTTCCCTATAGTATCTCTCCTCCTCCTCTCTCTATTTCCCTATAGTATCTCTCCTCCTCCACTCTCTATTTCCCTTTAGTGTCTCTGCTCCTCCTCTCTCTATTTCCCTTTAGTATCTCTCCTCCTCCTCCTCTCTCTATTTCCCTATAGTATCTCTCCTCCTCCTCCACTCTCTATTTCCCTTTAGTGTCTCTGCTCCTCCTCCTCTCTCTATTTCCCTTTAGTATCTCTCCTCCTCTCTCTATTTCCCTTTAGTATCTCTCCTCCTCCTCCTCTCTCTATTTCCCTTTAGTATCTCTGCTCCTCCTCTCTCTATTTCCCTTTAGTATCTCTCCTCCTCCTCCTCTCTCTATTTCCCTATAGTATCTCTCCTCCTCCTCCACTCTCTATTTCCCTTTAGTGTCTCTGTTCCTCCTCCTCTCTCTATTTCCCTTTAGTATCTCTGCTCCTCCTCTCTCTATTTCCCTTTAGTATCTCTCCTCCTCCTCCTCTCTCTATTTCCCTATAGTATCTCTCCTCCTCCTCCACTCTCTATTTCCCTTTAGTATCTCTGCTCCTCCTCTCTCTATTTCCCTTTAGTATCTCTCCTCCTCCTCCTCTCTCTATTTCCCTATAGTATCTCTCCTCCTCCTCCTCTCTCTATTTCCCTATAGTATCTCTCCTCCTCCTCCTCTCTCTATTTCCCTATAGTATCTCTCCTCCTCCTCCTCTCTCTCTATTTCCCTTTAGTGTCTCTGCTCCTCCGCTCTCTATTTCCCTTTAGTATCTCTCCTCCTCCTCCTCTCTCTATTTCCCTTTAGTATCTCTCCTCCTCCTCCTCCTCTCTCTATTTCCCTTTAGTATCTCTCCTCCTCCTCCCCTCTCTATTTCCCTTTAGTATCTCTCCTCCTCCTCCTCCTCCTCCTCCTCTATTTACCTATAGTATCTCTCCTCCTCCTCCTCTCTCCATTTCCCTTTAGTATCTCTCCTCCTCCTCCTCCTCTATTTCCCTATAGTATCTCTCCTCCTCCTCTCTCTATTTCCCTTTAGTATCTATCCTCCTCCTCCTCTCTCTTTATTTCCCTTTAGTATCTCTCCTCCTCCTCCTCCTCTATTTCCCTATAGTATCTGCCCTCCTCCTCTCTCTATTTCCCTATAGTATCTCTCCTCCTCCTCCACTCTCTATTTCCCTTTAGTATCTCTCCTCCTCCTCCTCTCTCTATTTCCCTTTAGTATCTCTCCTCCTCTCTCTATTTCCCTATAGTATCTCTCCTCCTCCTCTCTCTATTTCCCTATAGTATCTCTCCTCCTCTCTCTATTTCCCTTTAGTGTCTCTGCTCCTCCTCCTCTATTTCCCTTTAGTGTCTCTCCTCCTCTTCCTCTCTCTATTTCCCTATAGTATCTCTCCTCCTCCTCCTCCTCTCTCTATTTCCCTTTAGTGTCTCTGCTCCTCCTCCTCTATTTCCCTTTAGTATCTCTCCTCCTCTTCCTCTCTCTATTTCCCTTTAGTATCTCTCCTCCTCCTCTCTCTACTTCCCTATAGCATCTCTCCTCCTCCTCCTCCTCCTCTCTCTATTTCCCTTTAGTGTCTCTGCTCCTCCTCCTCTATTTCCCTTTAGTATCTCTCCTCCTCTTCCTCTCTCTATTTCCCTTTAGTATCTCTCCTCCTCCTCTCTCTACTTCCCTATAGCATCTCTCCTCCTCCTCCTCTCTATTTCCCTATAGTATCTCTCCTCCTCTCTCTATTTCCCTATAGTATCTCTCCTCCTCCTCCTCTCTCTATTTCCCTATAGTATCTCTCCTCCTCCTCTCTCTATTACCCTATAGTATCTCTCCTCCTCTCTCTATTTCCCTATAGTATCTTTCCTCCTCTCTCCATTTCCCTATAGTATCTCTCCTCCTCTCTCTATTTCCCTATAGCATCTCTCCTCCTCCTCCTCCTCTCTCTATTTCCCTATAGTATCTCTCCTCCTCCTCTCTCTATTACCCTATAGTATCTCTCCTCCTCTCTCTATTTCCCTATAGTATCTCTCCTCCTCCTCTCTCTATTACCCTATAGTATCTCTCCTCCTCTCTCTATTTCCCTATAGTATCTTTCCTCCTCTCTCCATTTCCCTATAGTATCTCTCCTCCTCTCTCTACTTCCCTATAGTATCTCTCCTCCTCCTCCTCTCTCTATTTCCCTATTGTATCTCTCCTCTTCCTCTCTCTATTTCCCTATAGTATCTCTCCTCTTTCTCTCTCTATTTCCCTATAGCATCCCTCCTCCTCCTCTCTCTATTTCTCTATAGTTTCTCTCCTCCTCCTCCTCTCTCTATTTCCCTATAGTATCTCTCCTCCTCTCTCTATTTCCCTATAGTATCTCTCCTCCTCCTCTCTCTATTTCCCTATAGTATCTCTCCTCCCCCTCCTCTCTATTTCCCTATAGTATCTCTCCTCCTCCTCTCTCTATTTTCCTATAGTATCTCTCCGCCTATATAATAATAATAATATAATAATATATGCCATTTAGCAGACGCTTTTATCCAAAGCGACTTACAGTCATGTGTGCATACATTCTACGTATGGGTGGTCCCGGGGATTGAACCCACTACCCTGGCGTTACAAGCGCCATGCTCTACCAACTGAGCTACAGAAGGACCGCCTCCTCTCTCTATTTCCTGATAGTATCTCTCCTCCTACTTATCTCTATTTCCCTATAGTATCTTTCTTCCTCCTCCTCTCTCTATTTCCCTTTAGTATCCCTCCTCCTCCTCCTCCTCCTCCTCCTCCTCCTCCTCTCTATTTCCCTATAGTATATTTCCTCCTCCTCTCTCTATTTCCCTATAGTATCTCTCCTCCTCCTCTCTCTATTTCCCTATAGCATCTCTCCTCCTCCTCTCTCTATTTCCCTATAGTATCTCTCCTCCTCCTCTCTATTTCCCTATGGTATCTCTCCTCCTCCTCTCTCTATTTCCCTATAGTATCTCTCCTCCTCCTCTCTCTATTTCCCTATAGTATATTTCCTCCTCATCTCTCTATTTCCCTATAGTATCTCTCCTCCTCCTCTCTCTATTTCCCTATAGTATCTCTCCTCCTCCTCTCTCTATTTCCCTATAGTATCTCTCCTCCTCCTCTCTCTATTTCCCTATAGTATATTTCCTCCTCATCTCTCTATTTCCCTATAGTATCTCTCCTCCTCCTCCTCTCTATTTCCCTATAGTGTCTCTGCTCCTCCTCTCTCTATTTCCCTTTAGTATCTCTCCTCCTCCTCCTCCTCTCTCTATTTCCCTATAGTATCGCTCCTCCTCCTCCTCTCTCTATTTCCCTATAGTATTTTTCCGCCTCTCTCTATTTCCCTATAGTATCTCTCCTCCTCTTCCTCTCTCTATTTCCCTTTAGTATCTCTCCTCCTCCTCCTCTCTCTATTTCCCTATAGTATCTCTCCTCCTCCTCCTCTCTCTATTTCCCTTTAGTATCTCTGCTCCTCCTCCTCTCTATTTCCCTATAGTATCTCTCCTCCTCTCTCTATTTCCCTATAGCATCTCTCCTCCTCCTCCTCCTCTCTCTATTTCCCTATAGTATCTCTCCTCCTCCTCTCTCTATTACCCTATAGTATCTCTCCTCCTCTCTCTATTTCCCTATAGTATCTCTCCTCCTCCTCTCTCTATTACCCTATAGTATCTCTCCTCCTCTCTCTATTTCCCTATAGTATCTTTCCTCCTCTCTCCATTTCCCTATAGTATCTCTCCTCCTCTCTCTACTTCCCTATAGTATCTCTCCTCCTCCTCCTCTCTCTATTTCCCTATTGTATCTCTCCTCTTCCTCTCTCTATTTCCCTATAGTATCTCTCCTCTTTCTCTCTCTATTTCCCTATAGCATCCCTCCTCCTCCTCTCTCTATTTCTCTATAGTTTCTCTCCTCCTCCTCCTCTCTCTATTTCCCTATAGTATCTCTCCTCCTCTCTCTATTTCCCTATAGTATCTCTCCTCCTCCTCTCTCTATTTCCCTATAGTATCTCTCCTCCCCCTCCTCTCTATTTCCCTATAGTATCTCTCCTCCTCCTCTCTCTATTTTCCTATAGTATCTCTCCGCCTCCTCTCTCTATTTCCTGATAGTATCTCTCCTCCTACTTATCTCTATTTCCCTATAGTATCTTTCTTCCTCCTCCTCTCTCTATTTCCCTTTAGTATCCCTCCTCCTCCTCCTCCTCCTCCTCCTCCTCCTCTCTATTTCCCTATAGTATATTTCCTCCTCCTCTCTCTATTTCCCTATAGTATCTCTCCTCCTCCTCTCTCTATTTCCCTATAGCATCTCTCCTCCTCCTCTCTCTATTTCCCTATAGTATCTCTCCTCCTCCTCTCTATTTCCCTATAGTATCTCTCCTCCTCCTCTCTCTATTTCCCTATAGTATCTCTCCTCCTCCTCTCTCTATTTCCCTATAGTATATTTCCTCCTCCTCTCTCTATTTCCCTATAGTATCTCTCCTCCTCCTCTCTCTATTTCCCTATAGTATCTCTCCTCCTCCTCTCTCTATTTCCCTATAGTATCTCTCCTCCTCCTCTCTCTATTTCCCTATAGTATATTTCCTCCTCATCTCTCTATTTCCCTATAGTATCTCTCCTCCTCCTCCTCTCTATTTCCCTATAGTGTCTCTGCTCCTCCTCTCTCTATTTCCCTTTAGTATCTCTCCTCCTCCTCCTCCTCTCTCTATTTCCCTATAGTATCGCTCCTCCACCTCCTCTCTCTATTTCCCTATAGTATTTTTCCGCCTCTCTCTATTTCCCTATAGTATCTCTCCTCCTCTTCCTCTCTCTATTTCCCTTTAGTATCTCTCCTCCTCCTCCTCTCTCTATTTCCCTATAGTATCTCTCCTCCTCCTCCTCTCTCTATTTCCCTTTAGTATCTCTGCTCCTCCTCCTCTCTATTTCCCTATAGTATCTCTCCTCCTCTCTCTATTCCCTATAGTATCTCTCCTCCTCCTCCTCTCTCTATTTCCCTATAGTATCTCTCCTCCTCCTCCTCTCTCTATTACCCTATAGTATCTCTCCTCTTCCTCTCTCCCTATAGTATGTATCCTCCTCCTCTCGATTTCCCCATAGTATCTCTCCTCCTCTCTCTATTTCCCTATAGTATCTCTCCTCCTCCTCCTCTCTCTATTTCCCTATTGTATCTCTCCTCTTCCTCTCTCTATTTCCCTATAGTATCTCTCCTCTTCCTCTCTCTATTTCCCTATAGTATCTCTCCTCTCTCTACTTCCCTATAGTATCTCTCCTCCTCCTCTCTCTATTTCCCTATTGTATCTCTCCTCTTCCGCTCTCTATTTCCCTATAGTATCTCTCCTCTTCCTCTCTCTATTTCCCTATAGCATCCCTCCTCCTCCTCTCTCTATTTCTCTATAGTATCTCTCCTCCTCCTCCTCTCTCTATTTCCCTATAGTATATCTCCTCCTCTCTCTATTTCCCTATAGTATCTCTCCTCCTCTCTCTATTTCCCTATAGTATCTCTCCTCCTCTCTCTATTTCCCTATAGTATCTCTCCTCTTCCCCTCTCTATTTCCCTTTAGCATCTCTCCTCCTCCTCTCTCTATTTCCCTATAGTATCTCTCCTCCTCTCTCTATTTCCCTATAGTATCTCTCCTCCTCTCTCTATTTCTCTATAGTATCTCTCAGTATCTCTCCTCTCTCTATTTCCTTTTAGTATATCTTCTTTGTCTTATTTTCCACATTGCCTTCGTTTTTCTCCTCCATCACTTGAGGTCTTTGACAAACACCTTGGTGACAATGGAAGCCCAGAAATGTCCTCTCTGGCTGCTCTTCATCCTCCTCTTTTTCCTCCCCATCGTAGCCCACCTCCCCCTGCAGCCTGTAGCCCAGCTTCCTGAAGAAGGCGTCTCCTACTGCAGAGGGGTAGGGGACGTGGGCGTAGACCCTCCTGGCCCCTGTCTGCCTCTCCCTCTGCTCCAGACTCTGAACCAGCAGTCTGCCGAGGCCCTCCCAGCGGTACCAGCAGCCCACCACCACCCTGCAGAACCTCCTCATCCCCAGACGAGTCACCCTCCCTGGACACACAGCCCACAATCTCCCCTCACAGTCCACCACCCACACCTGCCCTGCTGCCTTCTCCCTCTCCACGTCTACGATCTCAGGAGACGAGTCTTTGTCCTTGTCCTCTGCCTTGGGTTTGGTCCTCCGTCTGGCCTTGCCCTTTAATGACAGATAATAATCAACTTTATTTGTGCAGCAACCCAAAGCACGAAAAGTCCAAATCACCAAAACACCATAGTAAAACTGAGCAATGCATGTAACATCCACAACATACAGTACCTAAAGTCAAAGAAAAGGAAACTTACTTTAGCCGGTGGGGGTTTCCCACTGATCCTGCTATAGGGGTTGGGAAGGGTCTCGTCCTGCGCCCCTCGGTAACTGCTCCCCACATAGTCCCAGTACGGCCGGCTGGTGCCCAGCACTCCGGTGGAGCGTGGCATGGTGAACTTGAGGTAGATGATGAGCAGGAAGACAGGGATGATGAGGGCCAGGATGAAGGAAGCAGTGGAGGACAGAAGAGAGTGTCCAGTGGCCAGGAGTAGGAGGCAGACAGGACGAGTCAGGATGTGGAGGATCAGACGGTTTTCTGTTCCCTGACAACTCTCCTACAGAGAGAAAGAGAGGGACAACGAGAGGGAGAGGGGGAAGAAAGAGCAAGAGAGAGAGAGAGAGGAGGAGAAAGATCAAGATAGAGAGAGAGGGGAGGAGAAAGATCAAGAGAGAGAGAGACAGAGAGAGAGGGGAGGAGAAAGATCAAGAGAGAGAGAGAGAGAGAGAGAGAGGGGAGGAGAAAGATCAAGAGAGAGAGAGAGAGAGAGAGAGAGGGGAGGAGAAAGATCAAGAGAGAGAGAGAGAGAGAGAGAGAGAGAGAGAGAGAGGGGAGGAGAAAGATCAAGAGAGAGAGAGAGAGAGGGGAGGAGAAAGATCAAGAGAGAGAGAGAGAGAGAGGGGAGGAGAAAGATCAAGAGAGAGAGAGAGAGAGAGAGAGAGAGGAGAGAGAGAGGAGGAGAAAGATCAAGAGAGAGAGAGAGAGAGAGAGAGGAGGAGAAAGATCAAGAGAGAGAGAGAGAGGTCGTAAGGGATGGGGCCAGAGAGAGAGAGAGAGAGAGAGAGGTCGTAAGAGATGGGGCCAGAGAGAGAGAGAGAGAGAGAGAGAGAGAGAGAGAGAGAGAGAGAGAGAGAGAGAGAGAGAGAGAGAGGGGAGGAGAAAGATCAAGAGAGAGAGAGAGAGAGGGGAGGAGAAAGATCAAGAGAGAGAGAGAGAGGAGAGAGAGGAGGAGAAAGATCAAGAGAGAGAGAGAGAGAGAGAGAGGAGGAGAAAGATCAAGAGAGAGAGAGAGAGGTCGTAAGAGATGGGGCCAGAGAGAGAGAGAGAGAGAGAGAGGTCGTAAGAGATGGGGCCAGAGAGAGAGAGAGAGAGAGAGAGAGAGAGAGAGAGAGAGAGAGAGAGAGAGAGAGAGAGAGAGAGAGAGAGAGAGGAGGAGAAAGATCAAGAGAGAGAGAGAGAGAGAGAGAGAGAGAGAGAGAGAGAGAGAGGGGAGGAGAAAGATCAAGAGAGAGAGAGAGAGAGGGGAGGAGAAAGATCAAGAGAGAGAGAGAGAGAGGGGAGGAGAAAGATCAAGAGAGAGAGAGAGAGAGGAGAGAGAGAGGAGGAGAAAGATCAAGAGAGAGAGAGAGAGAGAGAGAGGTCGTAAGGGATGGGGCCAGAGAGAGAGAGAGAGAGGTCGTAAGAGATGGGGCCAGAGAGAGAGAGAGAGAGAGAGAGAGAGAGAGAGAGGTCGTAAGAGATGGGGCCAGAGAGAGAGAGAGAGAGAGAGAGAGAGAGAGAGAGGTCGTAAGAGATGGGGCCAGAGAGAGAGAGAGAGAGAGAGAGAGAGGTCGTAAGAGATGGGGCCAGAGAGAGAGAGAGAGAGAGAGAGGTCGTAAGAGATGGGGCCAGAGAGAGAGAGAGAGAGAGGTCGTAAGAGATGGGGCCAGAGAGAGAGAGAGAGAGAGAGGTCGTAAGAGATGGGGCCAGAGAGAGAGAGAGAGAGAGAGGTCGTAAGAGATGGGGCCAGAGAGAGAGAGAGAGAGAGAGGTCGTAAGAGATGGGGCCAGAGAGAGAGAGAGAGAGAGAGGTCGTAAGAGATGGGGCCAGAGAGAGAGAGAGAGGTCGTAAGAGATGGGGCCAGAGAGAGAGAGAGAGAGAGAGGTCGTAAGAGATGGGGCCGGAGAGAGAGAGAGAGAGAGAGGTCGTAAGAGATGGGGCCAGAGAGAGAGAGAGAGAGAGAGGTCGTAAGAGATGGGGCCAGAGAGAGAGAGAGAGAGAGAGGTCGTAAGAGATGGGGCCAGAGAGAGAGAGAGAGAGAGAGAGGTCGTAAGAGATGGGGCCAGAGAGAGAGAGAGAGAGAGAGGTCGTAAGAGATGGGGCCAGAGAGAGAGAGAGAGAGAGAGGTCGTAAGAGATGGGGCCAGAGAGAGAGAGAGAGAGAGGTCGTAAGAGATGGGGCCAGAGAGAGAGAGAGAGAGAGAGGTCGTAAGAGATGGGGCCAGAGAGAGAGAGAGAGAGAGAGGTCGTAAGAGATGGGGAGAGAGAGAGAGAGAGAGAGAGAGAGGTCGTAAGAGATGGGGCCAGAGAGAGAGAGAGAGAGAGAGGTCGTAAGAGATGGGGCCAGAGAGAGAGAGAGAGAGAGAGGTCGTAAGAGATGGGGCCAGAGAGAGAGAGAGAGAGAGAGGTCGTAAGAGATGGGGCCAGAGAGAGAGAGAGAGAGAGAGGTCGTAAGAGATGGGGCCAGAGAGAGAGAGAGAGAGAGAGGTCAAGAGATGGGGCCAGAGAGAGAGAGAGAGAGAGAGGTCGTAAGAGATGGGGCCAGAGAGAGAGAGAGAGAGGTCGTAAGAGATGGGGCCAGAGAGAGAGAGAGAGAGAGAGGTCGTAAGAGATGGGGCCAGAGAGAGAGAGAGGTCGTAAGAGATGGGGCCAGAGAGAGAGAGAGAGGTCGTAAGAGATGGGGCCAGAGAGAGAGAGAGAGGTCGTAAGAGATGGGGCCAGAGAGAGAAAGGCCAGTTTGAGTGGTAACCTGAAAAAGTACTCTTACAAAAAAAGGTTCTAGAGCAGCTGAGAGTGTAGAGACAGAGCATAACTCAGGCTTGAAGTGTGTATGTGTGTGTGTGTGTGCATAACTTTAAGGATAAAACACACACCTTGATGATAGCTTTGACAGTCTCGATGTCATCCTCCCTCATCCTCCTCATTACCACCTGATCTAGCTCCAGCTTTACCATGTCTGGACTTCACACACACACACCTCACACAGCAACACACACACCCTCACTCACGTACACCTCACACAGCAACACACACACCCTGACACACGCACACCTCATACAGCAACACACACACACACACACCCTCACTCACGTACACCTCATACAGCAACACACACACACACACCCTCACTCACACACACCTCATACAGCAACACACACCGGTCTGCAAATAACGAAAATCTCATGGTCACATAATACATTGCTTTGTACAAATACACTATGTGGTTGAACTTTGCATATTTGATGACATACAACACTACAATGACAATATACAGCGGAGTATTTACATTCTGGTTACCATAGTAGCCAAATGGTATAAAATCGTATTCAAGATGATGGGAATGTGGTGGGTTATATTTGATCCAGGCTATTTGGGGTTTGAGGCCATGACTCAGAAGGAAAGCAATCCATCCCTGTAACACTGTATACGTAGCCTACATAGATACCCGGGTTGGTCTCAATTTTGAAATAAATTGCTTCTACTTTCCAGTTTATTGAGAAGTCATTGAAAAGGCCCTTTTTTCCATGATTGGATTGTGATTTTGGTTTATTTCCTGAATTGACTGCCTTCATTTGACAGATACACATTGAAAACACATGACATTATAGTATGAGGGCAGATCCCTATGATATCCCTCTATCTGAGACTATGTATGCCAGGATACATACAGTAGGTGGCTGCATTGTGCAACAAAGTAACAGCACAACGTTTGTTACTACAATGTAACAACCGATGCGTCACACAGGCACAGGTTGATACAATGTAACAACCGATGCGTCACACAGGCACAGGTTGGCACAATGTGTTAGTTGTGAGTGCAGTGGCGTTTCCTCCCAAAATCAAGCTAAATAACGGGGGATTATTTGAGGGGGTCGGGAAAGGATTTGTCTATTGCATGGCCACACTGCTTCTACAAGGCGTATCAACAACAAACAACGGGCCAAGAGACTCCGTTAGACCACTGTTGGTCTTCTATGTACAATAAAATGGAGTTCGCAAATCAATAATATGAAAATTAAAAGGCAAATCATATATTTTGAGCCTGTATTGAACACGTTGACATGTTTTAAATGGTGAGTGAAGGGTTCTTCATGCGTAATGTCTAAATAAACGTCGAATCTTCTCGTTCATCCCGGTCGAGCCTACCTCGCCTACCTTGCAAACGTGCAGCGTTGGACCAGCGCCGAATGCAGGGAAACGGATTAATATATTCGCTGTGTATTTATTCCTTTAAAACGATTTTTCTTATGTTTGATTCAATGACTCGCAATACTTGCGTGGCCACCATGGCCACCTATTGCAAATGTAGTGTTACGTAGTTTAACGATAACATTTACTGTCATGAACGCTGTCTCTACGCACATTTGCATTGCGAGTACCTGGGCCGCAGAAAATTGACTGACCTGCTACGTGAACGTGGTCAGTCGCACTCGTGGAGAACCGCTATTTCCCATAATAAACTGTGATTGTCCGTTATTCTGAGCAGATCCTCTTCCTCTTTAGATAAAGGGACATATTTATATTTACGAAATAAGAAAGGTGAATTAATCTGCATTCATTAAAAAATAGTAACAACTTTATTAATAATGACTATTTCCTAGTATGAATATTTATAGTGAAACCGAGCCAACATAGCCATCTATTCATCCACAAAAAAAACTCTTAGGTGTTTTATATCAACACTGTCAACATGACAGTTTAATTGAAACTCAGTCATTTGTTGAGGTCCCTCTTCATTAACAGTCAGTGAATGCAACTCTTCGTGTTTCTGGCACCTTGGTATTGTTTCCTACAGTACTTTCTATAGTCTCTTTCTGAACGACCATACTCTCCTTTAGTTCAGTAGCTGGACAAGGCCTCCACATCAAAAACACACTCACACATTGCGCACACGCATATGTACATTCATGTGTGCACACACATGCACACGCCTTCACACACATTTCCTGACAGTGGTTGTTTGGTTTAGGTTTAAGAGAACTGAGAGTTAGGTGTAGGGCCATTCGTAGCTGTGTTTTCTCCTTCATTCGCTCCAGTCTCTATTTCAATGCATTCCGCTGAGTTCCTGTCTTTTTTCAGGCCTCTCAGTTATTCCACTCCCTCCTTTTGCTTCACTCCTCTCTACAGTTACTCCTCCTTCCCCTCTGTCCATCCCTTCTCTTAGACTGCTGGTGCTAACCTCAATTATGACGATCCCCTCTCCTCCCTCCAGCTGAAAGATGCCCTCCATTGGCCCCCTGCCCTCCCCTATTGCCCCCCCTGCCCCGCTGTAACTGCCCCCTTCTCCCTCCCCACCCCCTTCGCCTTGGATCAGGGCTATCATCTGCACACTCTCTCCAGACCCCTGGCCCACCATCTTGTTCTCATCCCCCAGCTCAAACACCACCTCCTGCCCATTCAGAGGCATTAAGGCCTGGGGAGGCGGGCAGGAAAGTTCCAGGCTGTTGCTGGGGCCTTCTGGATAGCCACGGTCAGAAGTGGTCCGTTCTTCGCTCTGCGGCTCTGTTTGGAAGTGAAGCACAAAGGACTCTCCCCTCGCCACCATCCTCCCCTACTCGTCTTTCTCCTTCCCTCACTCCTCCCCATTCCTGTAGCAGGTTCAGTGACACCAGGCCTCCTTTCTCCTTCCCTCCCTCTCTCTGTCCTTCTCTCTCTCTTTCTCTCTCTCCCTCAGTCTGAAAGCGCAGCACGTATGACTCCCCATCCCCCTCTCTGCCCATTCCTCCTTGCCCCCCCACCCCAGACCCCTCCCCTTCAAACTGCAACACGTAGGACCCTCCTCCCTCTCCTCCTATCTTTACCTCTTCCTTCTTCCTCCCTTCTTTCTGGAAGCAGAGGACATACTGTTCCCCTCTCATGTCCTGCTCAGTGGACTTGCCCAACTCTGGGGCGGTTTGGCGTTCCCCAACCCAGGCCACAGGGTCAGACGGCAGGGAGGACGGGGTAACCGTGGTAACTGAGTTAACTGTGGCAACCTTTAGGGGTCCTGAGGTAACAGTGGCAGAGGTAGAGGAGGAGGGGGTAGAAACAGAGACAGAGGCTGTTGGTGGTGAGAAAGGACTTTGTGACTTGGCGGGTAAAGACGATGGCAATGATGATGTCATAGTGTTGGCAGCAGTAACAGTAGCTGGAGTGACACTAGTTACATTACAGCTAGACACAGCTATTACATCCCCCGACTGACTGACGGGGGCTGTTGTCATGGTGACAGAGGTGGTTGTCGTAGCAACCAAGGAGGTAGTATGCCGACCTACAGCGGCTTTGGGTTTCCGTCCTCTCCTGGACCTGGCTGTCCGGGTACTTTTCCCTAAAATGGGCTTGTTCAGCATAGAGTTCAGGGAGGGAGTTGTTGTCTTAGCAATGGGAGGGTTGTTTACATTGTTGTTGGTGGTGATGATGAACCTGGGCTGCTGTTGTTGCTGGGATATGGTCTGGAAATGTTGCATCTGGGTTTGGGCAGGGTTTAGAACTGTCTGGACCAATGGGAGGCCCTGGGGCTCCAGGGTGGGCTGGGGATTGGTCGCTGTGGTGGGGACGAGAATCAGGCTGGGCTGGCTCCCATTGGTGGAGGGGCATTGTAGGAGGATGTACTGTGTCTGGGGGGGGGAGGCGGAGGGGGAGGAGGGGGGGTGGGGGCAGACAGGGGGATGAGCTGAAGCCCATTTGCTGTCTGGATCATGAAGTAGTTCTGGGAGGTGTTGGGGGGAATGTCCAGCGCAGGCTGAGACACGATCAGAGACCCAGAGTTCCCTGTGGTCTCTAGGGTGATGGGGTTTAGTAAGGTGGTGGTGGTTGTCACCCCTCCACCCCCTTTACCTGCCCTGCCTCCCTCCTTCCCCCCCCACCCCAGCGTCCCCGGCCACAGCCCCGTTCCCATGGGTCCTCATGTGCCTCTGCAAGTAGGACTGCATGACAAACTCCTTCCCACAGAAGGGACATTTGTAGTCCTTCCTGGAGGAGTGGGTTCTCAGGTGGAGCTGGAGATTGGAGGAGTGGGTGAAGCTCTTGTGACACTGGGCACACTGGAAGGGCCGCTCGCCTGAGTGGGTGCGTTCGTGCTGATGGAGAGAGAGGAGGGTAGGGAGGATGAGAGAAAGATAAAGGGAGAGGAGAAAGTGTTTGTGACAGAGTGATACAGTGCATTCGGAAAGTATTCAGACCGCTTTACATTTTACACATTTTGTTCTAAAATGGATTCAATTGTTTTTTTCCACATTATCTCCACACAATACCGTGTGCAAATTTATAATTGAAATATCACCTTTACATACAGTTAAAGTTGGAAGTTTACATACTCCTTAGCCAAATACATTTAAACTAAGTTTTTCACAATTCCTGACATTTAACCCTAGGAAAAATTTCCTGTCTTAGGTCAGTTACGATCACCACCTTATTTTTAGAATGTGAAATGTCAGAATAATAGTAGAGAATTATTTATTTCAGCTTTTATTTTTTTCATCACATTCCCAGTGGGTCAGAAGTTTACATACACTCAATTAGTATTTGGTAGCATTGCCTTTAAATTGTTTAACTTGGGTCAAACGTTTCAGGTAGCCTTCCACAAACTTCCCACAATAAGTTGGGTGAATTTTGGCCCATTCCTCCTGACAGAGCTGGTGTAACTGAGTCAGGTTTGTAGGCCCCTTTGCTCGCACACGCTTTTACAGTTCTGCCCACAACTTTTCTATAGGATTGAGGTCAGGGCTTTGTGTGGCCACTCCAATACATTGGCTTTGTTGTCCTTAAGCCATTTTGCCACAACTTTTGAAGTATGCTTGGGGTCATTGTCCATTTGGAAGACCCATTTGCGACCAAGCCTGAACTTCCTGACTGATGTCTTGAGATGTTGCTTCAATATATCCACATCATTTTTCTGCTTCATGATGCCATCTATTTTGTGAAGTGCACCAGTCCCTCCTGCAGCAAAGCACCCCACAGCATGATGCTGCCACCCCCGTACTTCACGGTTGAGATTGTGTTCTTTGGCTTGCAAGCCTCCCCCTTTTTCCTCCAAACATAACAATGGTCATTATGGCTAAACAGTTCCATTTCTGGCTTCTTCCTTGCTGAGCGGCCTTTCAGGTTAGGTCAATATAGGACTCGTTTTACTGTGGATATAGATACTTTTGTACCTGTTTCCTCCAGCATCTTCACAATGTCCTTTGCTGTTGTTCTGGGATTGATTTGCACTTTTCACACCAAAGTACGTTCATCTCTTGGAGACAGAATGCGTCTCCTTCCTGAGTGGTATGACGGCTGCGTGGTCCCATGGTGTTTATACTTGCGTACTATTGTTTGTACAGATGAACGTGGTACCTTCAGGCGTTTGGAAATTGCTCCCAAGGATTCCACCATAATTTGCAAATAAATTCATAAAAAAATCCTACAATGTGATTTTCTGTATTTTTTTTTCTCATTTTGTCTGTCATAGTTGACGAGTACCTATGATGAAAATTACAGGCCTCTCATCTTTTTAAGTGGGAGAACTTGCACAATTGGTGGCTGACTAAATACTTTTTTGCCCCACTGTATATATATATATATATAGAGAAAGAGATGGAGCAACTGTACACAATATCATAAGAATCCAAGCAACGGCCATAGCAGAGCTATCTGTGCTGACCTGTTTGAGGTTAGAGGTCTGTGAGAAGGACTTGGAGCAGACGGGACAGATGTGAGGGCGCAGGCCAGAGTGGAGCTGACTGTGTCTCCTCAGACAGCTGCTGTTTTTGAAGGACTTGCCACACTCCTGACACACGTAGGGCCGCTCGCCCGTGTGCTGGCGCAGGTGGTACTGGTAGTGGGAGCTCCACTTGAAGGTGAGCTGGCAGTAGGGGCACTGGAACGCTCGCACACCTGTATGCACCTGGAGAGGAGGGGGGTCAGTCAGAAAATAACTGAATACGGCCTGGATTCTTCTGATAGTACAGGTACATTCAAAAGGTTGAACAAGAAAAGCAGGTCATAAAGTGCTATAATGCAGCAGTGCTGCTGTTCTGCACATTGTGACAAATGCTATAAGCTGCGTTCAGACAGGCTCCCAATTCTGATCTTTTTTTCTCACTAATTGGTCTTTTGACCAATCACATCAGATCTTTTCATATCAGATATGTTTGAAGGTTGATCTGATTGGTCAAAAGACTAATTAGTGAAAAGAAGATCAGAATTGGGCTGCCTGTCTAAACGCAGCCTTAGTGAGATAGAAATGGACGGATGTGTCTTACCCTCTGGTGTATGGAGAGCAGTGAGGATCTCTTGAAGCTCTTGCCACACTCTGTGCAGCGGTAGGGTCTCTCTCCTGTGTGGTCCCTCATGTGGTACCTCAGACCTGATGAGCCCTTGAAGGCCTTCCCACACTCAGAGCAACGGTACGGCCTCTCTGTACCATACCCACAGGGACGAGCAGAGGGAGAATGTACAAAAATAATGTTATATAGACTTATTTTCCCCCACACATCAATTCTACAGGTCATTTCATGAGCAGCAGTTGGTTCGGCTACTGTCAAGGTATCTCATTTTAAAAGTATTTTCTATCAAAATGCCAAAAGAAAAAGACTAACTCACCATTGTTCCCCCCAGCGTTCTTACTAGCTGCTCCTCTCCTCTGGCCCTTGACCACTGCTCTGCTGGATGCCTTCACCACCTCCCTGTCCCCCTCCTCGGTCACAGCCATCAGGCGGACGTGGATGTCCCCCTGGGTGTCCTGGTGCTGGTCCCCCTGGCTGGGGGAGGAGGGAAGGGGCAGGGAAAGGGACAGGGACGCGGGGCAGACGATCTCCGCCTCAGCCTCGGCCAGGAGGCGCTGCTCAGGGGTGTGGGAGTGCTGGTGGGTGAGCAGGGAAGAGAGGAGGGTGAAGGAGCGGTCGCATGCAGAGCAGCTGAACTGGGAGCGAGACTGAGAGGGAGAGAGGGAGTGGACCTGGAGAGGGAGCAGAAGGAGAGAAGAAGATTTGGGAAGAGAGGGTAATCAAAACGTCAGCTTTACAGACACCAAGGAGATCAGTTCAGACTAATCAAAGTGTAGATTACATCACACATTCCAGAGTTCCAACTTGTAATACAGCTGGAGGGACTTTCTACTAATGCATCCAATGGAACGGTCTGCGAAAGGCATACCGCCCGGGAGCTGCATGTGGATATGACAGCTCTCAAACAAAACCAATGATACGCTATGCAATTGTCGGTTATCGCAGGTTAATGCTTAACTGATTGAATCTAGGCCCAAGTTAGACGAAGTAGAAACAGACTGGCATCCAGGACAGAGACCTTATGACATAGTAGTGAGGATGTGCAGCCCACCAGCTGATTCGGTGAGCGAGTTCATTAGAAAGTGCATTGACGATGTTATAACCACAGCAACGATTAAAACATTCCCAAACCAGAAACCGTGGATTGATGGCAGCATTCGCGCGAAACTGAAAGCGCAAACCACTGCTTTGAACCAGGGCAAGGTGACTGGAAACATGACCGAATACAAACAGTGTAGCTATTCCCTCCGCAAGGCAATCAAACAAGCTAAGCATCAGTATAGAGACAAAGTAGAGTCGCAATTCAATGGCTCAGACACAAGAGGTATGTGGCAGGGTCTACAGTCAATCACGGATTACAAAAAGAAAACCAGCCCCGTCACGGACCAGGATGTCTTGCTCCCAGACAGACTAAATAACTTTTTTGCTCGCTTTGACGACACTACAGTGCCACTGACACGGCCCGCTACCAAAACCTGCGGACTCTCCTTCACTGCAGCCGACGTGAGCAAAACATTTAAACGTGTCAACCCTCGCAAGGCTGCAGGCCCAGACAGCATCCCCAGCCGCGCCCTCAGAGCATGCGCAGACTAGCTGGCTGGTGTGTTTACAGACATATTCAATCAATCCTTATCCCAGTCTGCTGTCCCCATATGCTTCAAGAGGGCCACCATTGTTCCTATTCCCAAGAAAGCTAAGGTAACGGAGCTAAATGACTACCGCCCCGTAGCACTCACTTCCGTCATCATGAAGTGCTTTGAGAGACTAGTCAAGGACCATATCACCTCCACCCTACCTGACACCCTAGACCCACTCCAATTTGCTTACCGCCCCAATAGGTCCACAGATGACACAATCGCAACCACACTGCACACTGCCCTAACCCATCTGGACGAGAGGAATACCTATGTGAGAATGCTGTTCATCGACTACAGCTCAGCATTTAACACCATAGTACCCTCCAAACTCGTCATCAAGCTTGAGACCCTGGGTCTTGACCCCGCCATGTGCAACTGGGTACTGGACTTCCTGACGGGCCGCCCCCAGGTGGTGAGGGTAGGTAACAACATCTCCACCCCGCTGATCCTCAACACTGGGGCCCCACAAGGGTGATTTCTGAGCCCTCTCCTGTACTCCCTGTTCACCCATGACTGCGTGGCCACGCACGCCTCCAACTCAATCATCAAGTTTGCGGACGACACTACAGTGGTAGGCTTGATTACCAACAACGACGAGAAGACCTACAGGGAGGAGGTGAAGGCCCTCGGAGTGTGGTGTCAGGAAAATAACCTCACACTCAACGTCAACAAAACAAAGGAGATAATTGTGGTCAGCAGAGGGAGCATCCCCCAATCCACATCGACGGGACAGTAGTGGAGAGGTTTTAAGTTCCTCGGCGTACACATCACAGACAAACTGAATTGGTGCACCCACAGAGACAGCGTGGTGAAGAAGGCGCAGCAGCGCCTCTTCAACCTCAGGAGGCTGAAGAAATTACATTTTCCACTAACATTGAGTGGCTGCTGCCAACATACTGACTCATCTCCAGCCACTTTAATAATGCAAATTGATGGGGGGAAAAAAAATGTAGCACTTGACACTTAATATAATGTTTACATACCCTACATTACTCATCTCATATGTATATGTATATACTGTACTCTCTATCATCTACTGCATCTTTATGTAATACATGTATCACTAGCCACATTAAAATATGCCACTTTGTTTACATACCCTACATTACTCATCTCATATGTATATGTATATACTGTACTCTATATCATCTACTGCATCTTTATGTAATACATGTATCACTAGCCACATTAAAATATGCCACTTTGTTTACATACCTACATTACTCATCTCATATGTATATGTATATACTGTACTCTATATCATCTACTGCATCTTGCCTATGCTGTTCTGTACCATCACTCATTCATATATCTTTATTTACATATTCTTTATCCCTTTACACTTGTGTGTATAAGAAGAAGAAGAAGATGAAATGCCATTTAGCAGACGCTTTTATCCAAAGCGACTTACAGTCATGTGTGCATACATTCTACGTATGGGTGGTCCCGGGAATCAAACCCACTACCCTGGCGTTACAAGCGCCATGCTCTACCAACTGAGCTACAGAAGGACAGGTAGTAGTTGTGGAATTGTTAGGTTAGATTACTCGTTGGTTATCACTGCATTGTCGGAACTAGAAGCACAAGCATTTCGCTACACCTGCATTAACATCTGCTAACCATGTGTATGTGACAAATAAAATGTGATTTGATTTGCTCAGCTGATAGGTACCTGTGCCAGGTGTCTGTTGAGCCCTCCGCTGGTCTTGAAGCTCTTCCCACAGTAGGCGCACTCTGTGCCCATCCCTGGACCTGTGGTGTTACCCCCTGTCTCCACGCTGTCTGTGGGGATCTGAGCCCCCACTGTGAAGCTCTGCAGCAGGTCAAAATCTGCCTGGGTAGTCCCCATATTCTGACATGGGACAAAACACTATTAGCCAAGAGTCATTGCACTACAACATCAACATCACGGCAGTCATATTAGCTGATATTGACCTAGAGGGTAGAGTAAGAAACCAAATATTGATCATGAATGGATGAATCTGGTGTGACCCTAAAACAGAGCCTTACGGGTAACCTCCCCAGGCTGAGACAGAGTCCAACTACTCACCCCTCCGTCCACTCCCCCGGTCAGTCCCAGTAGTTCAGCAGTAGTGTGTCCGTTCTCTGCTGCTGCCGTCGTCTCCACCACCTCCTCAAAGTCAGCCAGCAGATGCCCCACCCCTCCTTCTCCCCCCTCCCCCACCCCACTGCCCCCCCTCCTCCCCAGGGCCCAGGTGCATGGCCTGGTGGTCCTCTAGCTCTGTCCGTGTGCTGAATGTCTGACTACAGCTGCCACAGCTGTACAGCAGCACGCTGGCGCCCGACTCCGTGCTCATGTGCACTTCTGTCCCGATGGCCCTGGATGTGCACACGCCCCCCTGGGTGGGGGTGAGGGTGAGATGGGGCAGGAGGTGACCTGACGATAGGAACACCTCCCCAACCCCCAACCCCACGGTGGCCTCCTGGCTCACAAAGCCCATGTCCGTCAACATTTGAGATGTCATGTCCTCCCCCACTATCACTTCCTGTATCTCATCCCCCATGTTGTCTCCCCCTGTATCCCCCCCCCCTTTCCTTCACCAGTGTGACTTTGAGAATTCCGGTGCAGGGCCAGATTGGACGAGTGTGTGAAACTGCGTCCACACTCTCCACAGATGTAGGGCCTCTCTCCTGTGTGGATTCTCATGTGTTGTCTGAGGTTGGTGGACTGGGTGAAGGCCTTGGTACACACGGTGCACACGTAGGGTTTCAGACCCAGGTGAACGTTCTTGTGTCGGCGCAGGCTGCTGGAGTTCTTGAAGGCCTTGGGGCAGCTGTCGCAGGGGTAGGGGCACTCGCCCGTGTGCTGGCGCAGGTGGTACTGGTAGTGGGAGCTCCACTTGAAGGTGAGCGGGCAGTAGGGGCACTGGAAGGTCCGCAGGCCTGTGTGGACGCTACGATGGACCTGGAGACATGCACAAGAGAGAGGAGTACGTCCGTGACTGGTCCCTTAACCCCCAAAAGAGCCTTTTACTACTGTAACATTCAACTTTTTGTCAACATTCAACAAAAGTTTTAACACAAAATGGGGGAACCACTACTGGCCAGTGTTTCTCACCTGGAGCAGAGAGGAACGTTTGAAGGCTTTGTCACAGTCATCACACTTATAGGGCTTCTCCCCTGAATGAGACCTGCACAGAAAAAAAAACAAGAAAACAGACATCTACTGACCCTTCAATGGATCTACAGGGACATCCTACAGAAAGAATTCCTGCTCGTCTTGATTATTCCACTCGTTTCTAACGGCCCTAAATAGACTCACATTATATTGTTCACGTCACCTTTCCCTCATTTGGATTATTGTGACAGAACTAAACAGATGAAAACAGATGGACACAAGGAGAAGAATACTCTTCATAAAGTGAGATGTGTGTTATAAGCTGCAAGCATTTCTATAGCTAACTTTCACTGTGCCAGTCCCCCTCTGTCTCCCTCCCTGCAGTACCTCTGGTGGTACAGGAGTGCGGAGGAGCCCTTGAAGGCCTTGGGGCAGAGGTTACAGCGGTAGGGTCTCTCGTTGTTGTGGCTGCGCTGGTGGTGGGCCAGCCTTGAAGACCACTTGAAGCTCTTGCCACAGTCCAGGCACTGGAACGGGTGCTCAGGGTGCTCCTGGAGATGGGGCGCAGCCAGGACCGATGACGTCACCATCTGCGCCCCTACCCTGGTTAGCACTATATCCTCATTCCCCTCCACCATCCCTTTCTCCCCATCCACTTCTTCCCCCCTTTCCCTGTCCTCCTCCCCTTCTCCTGATCCCTGCAGCGATGGGAAGGGAGAGAGGGAGGACGACGATTGAGGGGGTAATGGTTCCGCTTGGACCACTAGAGTGGCCACTGAGTTTGCCATGTTGAGGCAAGACACGATTAGGGAATAAAAGGTTGTATGTTTGGTATTAATGTAAGTGTGTGTATTAGTGTTGGTGGAGCTGTGTCTCTTCTTTCCTGGTTTCATTCATTGCTGGTGGAAAGGTTCCTTCAGCTGATGTGACTCTGTTCCTCAGTGTGTGGAAACGATAGCTGTGCTGATGTAGTGTGTGGTCTCATTTCTTAAGAGTAGGACTGTGAAATAAAATAAAACACAAAGTATTGATCAATGACACAAGGTCCATGAACTAACACCAAAGCAACATTAACTATTGATCTCCATCTACAATTATTCAAACATTTACAATAAAGTCGGCCAAAAGGCGGACCCGCCTATCCCTTTAATTCCCACCTCCTCCCGACCCCTCGCTCCTCCCTGGCAGTTTTTCTGTTTATACGCGTCTGTCCCCGATGAGCGTGTGCGAAAAATGTCGGTTTCTCCCAGCTAAAAGGCAGAAAAACAAATGCTACCTACCCTATGTTGTAAACTATAAGCAGAAAATGTTACAGATGCCGGCTTCAATGCCTCCTTTGCAACTGGCCTGCGAATCTATAAGCCTTCGTCCGTGCGTCATTCTTCGCTATATAATGTTTGATAGGAATGGTGCGTTAGTAATATTGCAACAATTACTCACCTAGTATCATTAACTCGTGGCCAATGCTTTTGTTGATATTGTGAAAAGGGATTGAGACTCGCAGTGCTACTCCATACAACCTTAACAATAAACGTGAGCACAAACTAACTAGCTAGCTAGTAGTCACCCACCCGCTGCCGCCTCCCAACAACGACGATCGCTATAGGCTGGGTCTAGCCCCGAATGCACCACTGCCATTGGGCAAGAGCTTCAACAGTCAAGTCTTATCTGTAGATCTGTTAAAAATATATGCTAATACTGTACTAATTTGTGATTTAGTACTTGAATTCACACATTGTTTTAATGTTAACCCCAAATATAAAAAATCGTATTATAGGTTCATTGGAAACAGGTTTATGAACTCTGTGCTTGTTGCAATGCCTGATGGTTAATGCAGTTTTTGGTAGAATGTAGGAAAGGCCCTGTAGTGTGTGATGATGGACGAGACACAGGAGGATGGTGAATAAGGGAGGGAAATAAAAAAAGAGCGCATGTGTAGGCCTACCTAATATTGAAAATATGACAAAGTAACATGAAAAGCCCATCTCATTCATCTCAGTCATTGTGCATGTTCTTTATTAACTTTTTTTTTTTTCAATAATATATTCAAGGCACACATTTCACATTTAGGCCAATCAGTCAGTCTGTGCTGGAGACCCCAAGCACAAGGTTTTCCACAGCGTTCACGCATGGTACTAAAATGATTTCAACATGGATGATAAGCAATGATAATGGTAAATATAGAAACCGTATAAAAGTACAAAAACAACAGGAGACTTGCTCCTCTGCAGCGCAAATAAATAGTTCCACCAAAGTAACTTAAATAAATAGTAAATACTGTCACAAAATACTAGAATAGAATAATATTGATATTGCGACAAAACGATAGGGATAGCATTGACAGAGTATTCTACATTAAATATCATAGAAAACTATAATAGACAATTGCATTGTATACAACAATTTACATTATTGTACAACTGTGCAGAACCGTAGTATCACAATATCACAATACATAGTATTTTAAGGCTTGGGGTGTTTTTTAATTTCTTAATTATGTCACTAAAACGCTCAAACATTGTGTACCAAGGCACAGAGTAAGGGTCAGCTGACTCAAAAATCTAATCCTAACAAATTTGTGCAAAGAGATTAGATCAGGTCCTAGATCAGTGCATACTCATAAACCTTTACCACAGCGTTAGATATACCACCTGTTCTTTTTCCATGTGGGACACAGTGACTGTAAATAGCAACTAAACCCATGGAAAAACGATCTACCCTCCTATGTTGTGTTGACATCCTGATTGAGGCATGGTTCATAATTCTCTTAACACTTTACAAAACCAAACAGGTGGCACATTTAACATGTTCAGAAGATTCTATGAGTAACCCTAAATCTACAAGGTAAAGTACAGCACTGTATGAAAAATACATGTACGCTCTCCCAAGATATGCTTGCTACGAGCCAAGTATGTTTGCTACATCTACTGGCGGAAATAGGCTACTCTTTGTAAAGAGAGACAGGTTAAATAGTTGAAAATACAATCCATATCATTAGAGACTGTAAGAAGTCAGGAAGTGCTACTGTGTGGTCTCCTTGTTTAGTTTGGGAGGAAGGGATGAAGGGGGAGAGAGGGAGAACAAAATAGGAGTATTGACCAGGTACAAGGAATTAAATTCACAACAATAAAGTAAGTAAAAATGATATGTGACACGTTACAAAATCAAATAAATAATGACGTCAAATAAATAAGTAAATAAATAAATAAATACATAAATAACACAGTCAGGAACAAGGTATTTAAGAGAGAGGATGGGGTGGCAGTGACGTGTTCGTGAATATTGGAGACCATTACTGGTTGTAATAGTGTGAATATGGTGGATCCTCATAGGCTGTAGTTTGAATATGGAGCTCCCACATTGGCTACAATGAAAATGGACATTCAGTGACAACAGTGCAAGGTTGTAGTGTATTTATCTTGAATCACCATTGTTTGTAGCGCCGGTTGAAGCTATTAGATCCCCATCGGTTGTAGTGTGGATTCTGTGTATCCCTATAGACTATACCACTTCAGGAATCATCATTGTACTGCAGACATTTTGGACTTTGTACTGAGCACTGAGAACACTCGTTGGGCCCAATCACAGAAGAGTCTGAACTGTAGTAGCAGCTCCTGGGAAGACTGTAACACATCAAACTGGGAGGGGGGAGGAGGCGGCATCGATGGAGAGGGAGGAGAGAGACGCTGAGCATCAACTCTCATCATCTATGAGGAGAACGGTGAGAGAGAGAGGGATGGTTTAGATTTCCTGTCTGAAGTGCTAGGCTAGACTAATGTACCTCCCATCCAAAAAATGTGATGCAACAGGCCTAAATGTAATACAATGATTGAAACTGAGTGCAAGAACTGCAGAGCTATACCATTATTAGACCATCACATAGTGTAAGAACAGTAGAACGATCTGATAAAATCTCATATGTATAATATATCCAAATGATATAAATGTACTATGCTGCATACTGTAAGCAGCTGTATTAGTGTTGAATAGAGCAGTTACCTGATGCTCTAGCATGCTGGTGAGAGACTTGATGAGTGACATCATCTGTCCCAGTTTAGGGAGAGCAGGGTGGTGGTGTTTCCTTGATGCTCTGCTCAACCAGGCAAAATGGTGCTCAAACGACTTCAAGTCTGCGTGGAGCTGAGAGAGAGTGGTTCTCATCTGGAGGAGAGAAGAGGGGGGGGGGGGTTGAAGAAAGGGAGAGAGATTTAGTATCAATGTCTGGGACATGACAGAACACATCTGGAAGGCAGAAAGACATAGACACACACAACGTGAAAGACATTTACCTCAAGGGAGTTGATGTCACTGGCCCTGTTGTTCATTAGTGGCAGGGACTTAAATCTATGCTGTTCTGGGTCTGTCTCGAACGCATGTTCCTTCTGTAAGAAAAACGGACAAAACAACACGCTACGTCAGTCAAATATATCCTCACAAGAGTCACGTAAGCATAAGGAAAGTATTACTCCAGAAGCACCTAGATCAGATGACTGTCTGGTGTGGCCAGGACTAGAGAACCTAGCTTTCCCTGAGAAAAGTGTGGTCGGGTCAGGGAGAGTTCACCCAGATCGTAACCCCGAAAACGTCAACAATAAGAGCAAGTGACCTGAAACCACAGGATGTTTTCTACTGGGAGAGGAGGAGAACAACATATGCTGTGATTTAGAGAGCTCCGAGTCGGATAGACAACACAGAGCTGCAGGGAAACTCCAGGGTCGCAGCTATTAAAAAGTCTGAGATGACGTATTGCTGTGAAGTAATGTGTGTACAATCCCCAGTCTGTCGCCACTGCTCACAGCCACCACTAGGGGGAGGCAGATCACACAGAGATACAGTAGCAGGCCACAGAGATACAGTAGCAGCCCCCCTAGTGATCTTTGACCACTAGGGGGGGGGGGGCTGCTACTGTATCTCTGTTTGCCTTAAACAGGTGAAGAAGTGATTTATGAGTAAGAATGTAAATGAATGAGAATGACGTGAAGCACAACAGTGACTGATGCCATGTGCGTCAGAGCACCAATCAGTGGAGAAACATAACAGCATTAGGAAAACATGATGGATGGTGGTACACAATGGGTTGTGTACACTTAATGCTTCCTCATGCTATTGTGGTGTTCTGTCCTCATTGTGCTTTACCATCATGTTCTGCAATTATTGTTGTTTTCCCATCTCTCTCCCTCTCTCTCTCATCCCTCCCTCACCCCCTCACTTGCTTCTATCTTTTATAAAAGACCACTAATGTTTGTGGCTTAATGTTTTGTCTTTCTTTCAGAAGTAATCCCACCCCTCTTATCCCTTTCACCCCTCTTTGGGTTATTTCTCCTTCTGCTTTCCTCTCTACCTTCGCTCTTACACCCTGTTACACACACACACACACACACACACACACACACACACACACACACACACACACACACACACACACACACACACACACACACACACACACACACACACACACACACACACACACACACACACACACACACACACACACACACACACACACAGCTAGGCTGGTAACCACTTCTTATACACCTCTCTCTGATCTCTTTATATGCTCAGTCTCAGCCTGTAATTCTCTCTTATCCTCCCTTTCTCGTTCTCTTCATCATGACCTCACTCGACTGAACCTTGCACCCCCCCAACAATCTTTCTGAATGCAAATACTGGAATGTGATAAATCTCTGTGATTTTTATCAGGTCACTTTGCTGTGGCGACCGACAACCAAACACTAAACACCACACCTACACAACTATTTACAGCACCCTCAATACACACACAACACATGGACACACACACGAAAACACACAACAGACATGTAGAAACATTACACAGACATGCACACACACACACACACACACACAGTTTTATTGCTTTCTTGCGGGGACTTTCCGTTGAATTGAATTCTATTTTTTTCCCCTAGCCTTGACCCCTGTTCAGTGGAACTCTGCACAGGAAGAAAAGAAACCAAAATAAATAATTCATGTCTTTGAAAAACAAACACAACATTTTGTTAAAGCAGCATATTGCCGTTGCTGTGCAGAGTTCTTTGGTAAAGCTACTTTACTCTTCTTTGATAAAGCTACTTCCTTACATCTGGCCCCCATACGACATTATTGCTATAGCACTGTGTCCTCATACAGAGATACCACACACACACACACACACACACACACACACACACACACACACACACACACACACACACACACACACACACACACACACACACACACACACACACACACACACACACACACACACACACACACACACACACACACACACACACACACACACACACACTTATTGACCAATCCCCCTGCCAGAGATTAGTGTGTAACTATTTTCAGTTTTGTGTCTTAAACAAATGTGGTTTCTGATTTACATCATATAAAAATAGAATGAATAACCAAAGATAAGGATATGTTCTGGTTCACCTGTTCAAACACATTGCTTACAGGACACTTCCAGCACATCTGTAGGCCAAACGTACACAGCAATCATTTCCATTTCAATACAAACTCCCCAGCCGCTTTTACTTGGGCATCGAGATTAGAACAACTTCAGGAAACAGCACCAGATAAGCAACAGGTGCCAATCCACATTCCATTTCCTCACAGCTAATAAACAGAGTTAATCAGTTCCAGAAATAACTTTCTATTCTCTTTGAGTGTGTTTCTACTCCAGGTATAAGATGCCCATAGCCACAGATCTAGGACCAG
Source organism: Oncorhynchus gorbuscha (assembly GCF_021184085.1). Classification (NCBI taxonomy): domain Eukaryota; kingdom Metazoa; phylum Chordata; class Actinopteri; order Salmoniformes; family Salmonidae; genus Oncorhynchus; species Oncorhynchus gorbuscha. The sequence goes on from NC_060191.1 coordinate 6,218,527, forward strand.
TGTACCTACTGTTAATGCTAAGGACCAGTGTACCCTTAGCATTAACACTAAACTGACCTGAGATCAGTGTCGAGAGGCGAAGTTAGTCGGCCCTCCAGTTGGTCATGTCTGGATTAAGGCTGACCTCACATAGTGAAATCTCTACTGACGCTTGCCCTGACTGTCCTTCTCACACAGCTAAGGGACTCTTAATACACTGGCTGACACAACACAAGCAGGTTAACGTAGCCAGGAGAATAAGACGTCTAAGTCAACTGTCCAGAGTTGTATTGCTTCACAGTCAGGGAGAGTGAGGCAGAAGGAGCAGGGCTTCTTATGACTGCTCTATGCAATCACTATGGCACTATATTAGTCATTAAGGGGTCATAAAGGTGAGCTATTGGACAAAAACTTCAGCCAGTCTCTTTTCATGTGCCTCAGGTAACTGATCTAGGTACTGTATTGATTGTGTGGTGGCGATCATGCCATGCAATCTCCCCATCATGACATCAGAAGTGAGTACAGTAACATTCCACTCACCAATAGATCTGCTGTGATCTGTCTCAGATTCTTTGTCTGATTGGCCAATCTATCCAGTTCGTGCACGACGTTCGGCCTCCGGTAGGGGGCGGGGACGGCAGACGTAAATAAAGGAAGCTGGGCCAATAGCAGCGAGAGCAGCAGAGAGGAGGAGGAGTCGACAAGCACTGCAGAGTGGGAGGAAACGGAAGCAATTATTAGATTTATATGACCGCAGAGAAGAGCTGTCATGTCGATATAATGATAATGACCTCGGGGTACGATATTGCACCATAATGTAAACATAAACCCAGACTTGGCACTGGAATTCTTCCGAGTTGCACAAAGCCAGCAGAGTCATGTTTTCACAGGTTAAATGAAATTATATCAAAATCGTCCAATCCTATGACTCATAATATCATTAACAATAACAACACTTTCACAATTATCGACTTTCCTGAATGGCTCTAATTGTCACACCTGCAATACGACACATCAGTTGGTGGATGTGACCAGAGTTCTAAATGCAAATCACTTGACCTAAATCATTACATGCAGGACACTTCACACACTATAATATTATGTTGATCTTCACAATTATTGACTTTCATGAACACCTCCAATTGTCCCACCTGCAATAGTATACATCAGTTGTTGGATGACATGCATTACACTGCCTAAACCAAGACAGTTCTGTAACAGTAAGCTCATTCATTCCTTCTCTTTCAAGTTCAAATACAAGGTAAAGAAAGTCCCAATTGCTGCTGAAATGATAAATGCCTGTGTAATTACAGGAGAACCACAAGAAGCACAAGCCAGGACTCAGGAGAGCATCACTCCTTGTTCAAACTTTAACCACCTGCTGGTATAAGACGTCAGTGTCTAGGCTTCTTGAACCAAATGGATCACTCAGTGGTCACTGAACATGGCAATGCAATGCTTAGCTGCAATTAGGTAACATTTGCATGCTCAGTAAATGCATTTGAATATGGAATAGCCCAATCAATGATCATACCCTGAGAATCGTGACAGCATATTATTATGCCAACATATTAGACATAGACTTAACTAAACAAGACAGGTTAGAGAGAAAGGATGATAATAATAAGACAATTCAGAAACAATTGAAAGAATAATCAGGCACTTACATTTCATATTTGTTCGTGTACAATAAATAAATGCACGACTTACAATAAATAAATAGTTTTAAAAAACAAGGTAAGAAAATTTATAAATAAATCGAACTCCGGAAATGGTCACGTGCTCCAGTTTCTTCTCGCTTTCACACTCCGCGAAAAGAGTGGAGGCAAGAGATTGCAGAAGAGGAAAAGAACGAGAGAATGAATGAAAAAGTAGATGAATGAGGGCGAACTATCCCATAAAGAAATCAAATACAATGCCTCCAAACTTTTTGTTCAGTAAAGTTTGAGTTTAGTTCTAGTAATGAACTGATAGTAACGATAGACAGACACTCAGACAAATGGTTAGGGAGGGATGCGAGTGTGTGTAAGTCAAATTTTCGCGCAGTGAAATGTTTAGGCTTGTTTTAAACGTCCTTTTATAAAGACTGGGCTGTATGACACATCGACTGAGTCACCGACATTCATTCATAAAAACACACGCGCTCCCTCTTTCCTCCTCCCCTCCCTGACAGAGCTGTCTGTCTCCCTTAGCAAATTTTTCTAAATGTTCCGTTGTTTTTTCTTCTTTTTTTTCTGTCTGTATCACTTTCTCTCGTCCATCCTGTCCCTATCTCCAGTAGTCTACACTTCCTCCGTTGCATCCCGCTACCTATTTATCAGTCCATCTACCTCTTTCTATCTTTCCATCTCCAAATCTCTTCCCCCCTCTCTCTATCACTGCAGAAGTTTAAAAAGGCCATTGTTTAGTTTGATATCAGTCTATCTCCAGTCCTGTATCTTTATACAGTGGATCTACCTTGTTTTCTCTTTCTCTCCCTCTCATAGTTTATTGTGTTTCTCTAAGTGTTAAAAATGCTTTTTGACTGTGGCTTTACAGTAGGACTCTGCTCCATATGGCACGTTCCCCACTTCATAGTTCATACACAGAGAAAACACCTCTCCCCCCACTCTCATTTTTTACAGACAGCCACTCCTGAGACATCATCATGTTATTTCCACTTTCCCCCCTTCTTTTTTCTCTCCCTCTCTCCCTCTCCAGGGTGAAGGAAAGAGTGAGAGACAGAGCGGGACGGGACGGGAGAGAGGTGTTGTCCAGAAGGGGCCTAGTGTTGCATAGAAACAGTGAGGGGACTCTAGTCCAGTAGTACAGTGTCAGGGAGGGGGAATAAGATGGGGTTAAAACAGTACACACACACACACACACACACACACACACACACACACACACACACACACACACACACACACACACACACACACACACACACACACACACACACACACACACACACACACACACACACACACACACACATAAACCAACAAAAGGATAGAATGCTTATAGGAGGTGTGGGTCTTCAAGAGAGAACATTGGACACACTGATAATGATGTGGGTAGTGGGTACAAGTGTTAAGTGATGGGCCTACACACACACACACAGACACACACACACACACACACACACACACACACACACACACACACACACACACACACACACACACACACACACACACACACACACACACACACACACACACACACACACACACACACACACACACACACACATGGATACACAAATAAACACACTGACACTTATGAGGGCATAGTGGCGAGGAGACTGGGTGGTAGAGGTGTTGTGGGAAACAAGTAGTACTCTCTTTTCCTGGGTCAAGAGCAGACAAGAAAAGAGAGGAGAGGAGGAGATGGGGAGAGGAGGAGAGGAAATGGATGAATGTGGTGGACCGAGGGAGATATTGATACACTCGCTCTATTTAATTTCCCACATCAAAGGGCTGTTTGAAGATACAGCTGGGGCAAGAAGAAAAGAAAGAGTGAAGTTAGTCACTCTCCCTCCCTCGTCCCCTCTCTCTCTTTCTCTCCGTCTGCCTACCATGATGGGGGTCTCCTGGGTGGTTCTGAGGCACTGAGAGTCTGTTAGACAATCTGCCAGTGGTGATCACTCATATCACTCATACAC